>NW_024748468.1:0-8480 GCF_018991925.1 Homarus americanus
AATTTCGGCAGCAGTCGTGAACTCTCGAGTAACTCAGAGTTTAAGTGAGAATCTCATTTAACTTCTGCCTCGATCTTCATCAACAGGTCCCCACACACGCGACCAAACACACACCACGCTTATGTTGTAATCCTTACTGTATTTCCAGTTAATTCCGTTTTGCAACATTTTTATCATTATATTCCCCTAAGGAAACATCACTGGCGTACTAACAGATTTAAGACGAACTGTATTAACACGGCAAACAGTATTAAAACATTACGATGTGATGACCTTCATGATGTCACGTGACTGCTGCCGCCAACCACTAAATTAGTAAATAAATCTGCCATAAACCGACGTAAGAGGCAATAAACCTATTCCATGCAGAGAGGAATGTGTTTTATGTCTTAAATTCAACCCATAAAGTCATAAACCAAACATTAAAGAGAAATAATTTATATACCTAATTTCTCTCTTCGTTTGTTATTGTTCCTTAATATTATTGTCATCATTATAATAAGCCAATCAACTTCAAAGTGGCCATTAGTAATGTTGTGATATAGTCTGGCTTCAGGTAGTACTAGTCAATATATACTGAGACAAGAGTCACCATGGTTGTAGGTCACCTGAGAGTATTACACATGGGATGGTTTTGGTGATTCTTACTCAGTGTGGCAGCCAAGGTGTTGTACTATAAGAGTCACTGGTTCCCTCACAAGGGCCGTCCCAAACTGAACCTCCCAAACTGAACCACCCAAACCCTCACCTCCTTGTCTACCAGAGACTTGGTATACTGAACTCTATTTCCTATAAGATCCATTCTAAGCTTTATTCACACTCTACCTGCAACTTTACCACAGATCTATTTACTCTTGATTAAACCATTTCACAAACAGGGAGGTACTACCATCTGGGAAGATATTGGAAGCATAATGTGTTGTCTAATGGTAGACCCTGCTGCCATATGGCATCACAAAAATTGTGACCAAGTCCCAGGTTGCTGATCTGACTTTCTGCCTCATTTACACACAATTGCAAGGTCTTAATTGTTACTCTTACTATTAACAACACAACATACATATATCATTTCTCACTATTGATATTTTAATTTTTTTGTTTTTGAATTTATTCATGGCTCTTTATTATTACAGGGGGTATTATTATTATTATTATTATTTATAATTTTTACAGACTTTTATTATTACTGTATGTGTATTTTCTTTTATTATAATTTTTTTTTTAAATATTGCTATTAATTTTATTATTATTATTATTATTATTATTATTATTATTATTATTATTATTATTATTATTATTATTATTATTATTATTATTATTATTATTTTCTTTTATTATAATTGTTATTTATTAAATATATTTATATTAATTTTATGACTATGATGTGGGTCATTAAAAATGACCCGTGCCCAGGTGGGCTAATGCCCTTAAAGAAAGAATCCTTAAAGAAACTTCATATAGGATTTTTTTTTATTCTGTATCTCTATAAATAAACCTGAATCGCCTCCCTGGATCAACCTGTCTGGCTTGAGGATAATTGAACTCATACAGGCTTCCAACACACACTGCAAACCTCAACAAAAGCGAGAGAGCTATTACATATAAGTCATCACCTGTTTAAATGTAAGGTATAAACCTATCTCTTGTTACAGAATTATGCATATTAGTCATCTTTCTTATCCTGGATATACACGATAATGCTTCTATAAACTCTCTTGGTCATAAACATACATACACATTACATATCTATACATTCATACACACTCAAACATATATACACATTACATATCTATACATTCATACACACTCAAACATATATACACATTACATATCTATACATTCATACACACTCAAACCTATTTACACATTACATATCTATACATTCATACACACTCAAACCTATTTACACATTACATATCTATACATTCATACACACTCAAACCTATTTACACATTACATATCTATACAATTATACACTATTCAATGTCCACATTCTACATTTATACACACACTATACATTCATACACCCAAACACATATACTTTAACCCACACGAGGAAATACCCCTCACCAAGACACACAATACACTTCCTCGCTCAATACACAAGATTCTTCCATATCCCCGCCTAGGAAGCCTCGGCTCAGGAAGTCGTTTCGTGAAAAAATATAAACAGAACCACAAGAAAAACGAGATCCTCTACCCACTAGCCGAGGAGCCTTTATTTTCTTATTGTTATTATTCATACAAGGAAAATATGTGGAAATAATGGTACGTGTGTGTGTATGTGTGTGTGTGTGTGTGTGTATGTGTGTGTGTGTGTGTGTGTGTTGTTCAACTCTCACCCTCGGTACCTGAAACCTATACAATATACAATTCAGGAAACGACGATATTTTTCTGAGAGGTTTTGTGGAAGAACTGTAAAGGACCTGGAGAGAGAGAGAGAGAGAGAGAGAGAGAGCTCAAGGGCGTGGAAAACCGCTGAGTAGCATCACAAAAATCTGCAAAGAAAACCGGAAAGAAAGCAAAGGACCTGAGAGGGGAACTAAGAGAAAGTAAAGATGCAGGCAACATAGAAAGGATGAAAAGAAAGTTACAAATGATGATCAACTCAGGTTATCTCAGGTAACTGGAAAATTTGACCACAAATGATCACTTGATCAACATATCTTATGAGGCAGAAAGAGGTATTGTATGTAATATTTATGAGAATAATTGTATTCTTGCTTATTCCCTTCTTCTTTCTCTTAATTATCTGGTCTTTCTTCTCTGTCACAACTACAGTATTTGAGTCAGTAAGTCAGGGTGTTCCGCCTGGCACTCTCCCATCCCCCTCCAACAACGTCATTAAATACAAATAAAGGACCACCTTCATGTGATGGTACAGTGTATGAACCTCCCTCTCCTTCTCCCTCCCTCCCTCTCTCTCCCTCCTTCTCCCTCCCTCTCCTTCTCCCTCTCTCTCCCTCCTTCTCCCTCCCTCTCCTTCTCCCTCCCTCCCTACCCTTCTCCCACACAATAATACGGTGTGTGTGCAGGTGAGACAAGGTGGATACAGTCTCTCTCACACAATATAAGTCATCATCCTTCAATATTTCCTACCTGTAGTGTCACGTGCCTGTGGCGCTTGAGATCTCGCATAACTCGCTGCATCTGTTCACGCTTCCATTTCACACAAGCTACTAATAATTTGTTAATTGTACTTATTATATTATTATTGTTCTTAGCTACTTAGGTTAATTGTATATTTATGTATGTAATTTATATGCATCATTGTCTTACTCTGTTAAGTCAACTCAAGAGTAATATTAATTAATTATATAAAATATCCAGCAAATGTCTAGATCACGTGATATGAGACGCTCCTCCACGGCGTACCCACGCCACGCTCCCTAGTAGCGAAAATCCGTGGCATAGGTTAGACGTGTCTATTCGTTCTCTAGCCTTGACCTTTGTCTAAGTGCTTTATCAAGTCTTCTGCAATGCCCTAGGGGTATCAGGTATTAGTGACACGTTTAGTTAGGCCTAGGAAGTGATCCTGGTGGTAAGGTATCTCCTGTTTGGTAGGGATAATCATTTTGTATTGATTGTTGTATATATATATTTCGTATGTCTTGTGTAATATAGTAATGTTAAGTAATATTTGTTTGGTCTAACTCCTTACAGTATAGTTTCGCCCTTCCGGCATCACTCTTATTTTATTATACAATTACTTATTCACTTAAATTCATGTTTGCTAATCATTACTCCCTTTAAAACATAAATTGAATTAATTAATTATCTTCCCTTTTGTAATTCACTTATTTCAACTGTTCTTACTTTTTCAAGTACATTTAGTTGAGTAGGTATTTGGTGGAGATAATTATTGCCGTGTTCCCTGTTTGTACCTTTATTTGTTAATAACTTGGGGTAGGATTCACTCCCCAAGTATAAAGAGTAGTGGGATCGCGACAGTAGTCTACCTTAATGTATATAATTGCCTTAAATATTTAACATCATAAGCCACGCCTATGTTGTTTTGCCCATGAGGTAAATAAATAAATCAAACTTCTGGTCGGATGTTCCTAAAATGCTTCTCTTATGTAACGCCGTCATAATAATCCTCCAATATGTGACGCAGTACATGTATAATTCTCCAAGATGTGACGCAGTAGTTGTATAATTCTCCAAGATGTGAAGCAGTACATGTATAATTCATTAAATACTGCCACCAACTCTAGACACACTGAACAACACCAGACAACCTAACCTAACACGGGGTTGCACATGTAAAAGGCGGTGTTCAGGGGTCGCTCTGTCATGAACAGGTGTTATCGAGTGTTGACAGAACGACGTCAGGAAAAAGTAAATGGAGCATGTTGTATGAAGTTGCATTCTATTTGCATTTTCTTGTGTGTGTACGTAAAACAGGGTGATATGCTTTTGTGATGATCCCGAATCTTGATAAAGTTGGGTACACAAACTGGCATAATTGAATCAAGAATTAAGGTGATGTCATTATATTCATCGTACATCACACATTAATTATGCATCAACTTTAGTATTATAGTAAAAGTCAGTTAACACTCAAAGTTGTGGGACACTCACAGTGTGGAAGTAAACACTGACCATCACTCACTCTTAGTGAGGCGCCGCCCATGTGCTTGTTCACACATTACCGCGGCAGCTGAGCTTCCCGGTGGTACACGTTCTCCAGCACGACACAAGACCGTGCACATACATAAGAGATATCCTCAAGTGTCATGTTGACTACATCTTAGCCAGCACCATACAAAATACGTGTGTAAAATATACATATGACGTTGGTGAGAAACTAAAGCATTGTTCTCGAGGGAGACACAGACTGACTGTGGGAATTTTCCGCCTTGTAAAACCTTTGAGAACAGAGCTTAGCGAGTGAGGAGGGTTGTCTCAGTGGAGGCCTGTGTAGCAGGCGTCAACCACTCTAGGTGGGCTGGGCTCTAGAGTGCACGGTGGCTCATGGTGAAACACACACTAGAGTAATTTGCACCTCTAGAGTGCCTTTTACCACCAGGTGAGATGCACTCTAGAGTGTTTTTCACCATAGTAGAGTGCATCTCACCTGACGGTAAAATGAACTGTAATGAAAAATCCAGAACTCATTATTCTCATTTCTGAGCATTAAAATTTTATTTAAGTATAATGTACATAATGCTAGTGAATGAGAAAAAAATGATGATTTATTATTTTAATGGATATTGAAACTGGCGGCATTATGAAGGATTACTTAGAAAAGGAAAATACAGAAAGTATGAATTAAGCTTCCATATTGCACTTGACTCACGTCTGAGTCACGTCACGTCCGGTGTCTTGGTGCAAATTACTCTAGAGTCTAGTGTGTGTTTCACCATGAGGCACCGTGCACTCTTAGAGCTCAGCCCACCTAGAGTGGTTGACGCCTGCTACACTTCACCTTCACTAGCCCCAAATATACTCAGTTGGGTGAAGTATTTGTCACTAGTGCACTTCACTCTCTTGACGATTATGAAGTTCTCTTTGTCTTGTCTGCTGGCGTTTGTTTTACTCCCAGGAGGAATATATCCTCAAGATGGTAATGAAGACACCATGTTTATTGTACAACAGTCAGTGTGTGTGTGTGTGTGTGTGCTTTAGAACAACCCGACTATCAAAAAAGTTCTCCCGGACTGCAAGTCTATAACCAGGACCCATGTCATCTTCAGCATAACTTTATCATTGATGCATAAATACAGGAAGATTCATAAATAAAAACTGTATTAACTTGTATAATATTTTATGAATCTCAGTAAAGTTTATGTGTGGATTTTTTTAGGGTTATTTACAACAAAAAATGATCGCCAAATTAAGAGCAGAACAAAACTACATTAAAATAAATTACAATACTGCAAAAGCAACAGTAATGAACGTCTTCGCTTTTAGAATTAAGTTTTGTAAAGCAATATAAACTTAGGCCAGTCAACTGTCCATTACAACTGTAAACATTGAGAGTTAAGATCATTAAGAAGTATAAAGTTGGGCGAGGCAGCTGTTATTACACATTTTATCATGAAGAGTTAAGCTGCATGAAGAGGTATAAACTGTATCCAAGTAGATGTTCTTACAACGTCAACACTGAGGGCTGAGCTGCACGAAACATAAATGCAAAAATAAACATAGGTCAGGCTGCTGTTCACTACAAATGTCATCATTAAGAGATATCTTGCATGAAACAAAGTAAACTGGGACCAGGGAACCATTCAATACAAATGCAACACGCTGCCTTGGTGTTCTACATTAGCATAAATCGAGGTAGAATGTGTATATTGCAACTGAATGTTAAATCTGGGTGAATAGACAACGGTATTGAGTTTCAGGTGCAGGCAAATTGCATGACACATCAGTGTTGAGATCATGTGCTGTTTAGTCCGAGAGCTTGAGGGAGTGTGTGTGTGTGTGTTATAGCAGCTCTAAGAGGTGAACTGTAATGTATACATCAGCCGCCTCAGGTGATGTGAATTGTAGGAACCTTATAAATATTCTAACAATAAAATGAAAATCAAGGCAAAATTCTATCTATCGCAGTAATACATAATAAAATAAACAATTACCGATCATTAAGCAACATACCAATATAAAGCTGTGCAGTAAAAACAGACCTCACGTACACTGTTATAGTACTGTACTACTGTAACATGTGGCGAGAAAGACCTGATACATTCTACTATGATCAGACAATGGTAACAGCAGCGAGGTGTTTGATAGACTGCGAGTAATGTCAACAAATACACACACAGAGACTCTCTTGATCAAAGGAGAGACTCTTTACACTGTTAAACAATTAGAGGCTTCAGTCTCACGTGTTAAATTATGGATTATACTGAACAAAAATATCCCTTAACCGTGCTGTAGTGGTCCGATACAACCAATAAAATAAATACCGAACAAAAACGAATATCTTGTTCCAGTATCCTGTACCAGGGAGTCCGGTATTCAGAGTTGTTTTATTGTATGTATAAGAGTCAACATATTCACATCTCATCCGATCATGGTGGGGAGGCGGGTGGGGGGGGGCGTCTTGGCAAGTCTTCATACAATTATTTACCTTGCCTCTGTCTCCCACCAGTAATTAAAGACTTGGTAATAAGATCCAATTCCAGGGAGGTGTTTCGCTAATGCAGCTGAATGGATAATTGTCTGATTTTCTTGAGTCCTTCCTTTAACACCGGGTCACACAACTCCCTAAGTGAGTGTTGTTGTGGCAGCCTCTTCCTCCCTCACCAGCCTCCAGACAACCACCTTAGAACAAACTCAAGCATCATTTGCATGGTGAGAGGAGAGACGGGGCCGTGATAGTGAGCGGTCCATCATATACCCTGACAGTTTTTACCTTAGCCCCGGACACTTTCATCCTCTTAAAGTCTAGTCATCCATCAAGCCTTCGTGTTTACTGACGTCATCGTTCACCACACACTTTAGGAACCAATGAGCCGGTCGTGATATTTACACAAGACCATAAACATTGGAACTATTATGACGTGTTTTATTACTCTCGCTAAGGGGTCGTGGTAGTAGTAGGAGGGATGCCGGTTTATTTTATATATGTAACTATGTGGTCAACTAAATGTGTATGTTAGTAGTTGCAACGTGAATACTTATTATTATTATTATTAGTAGTAGTACTATTACTATTACTATTATTATTATTATTATTACTATTATTATAGCTACTGTTATTAGCCTATCATTATTATTACTGCAATGCCGACAATGTTGTTGATCAAAATGTTGCAAGTACTTAACAAAACAATTCTTCTGTTTTTCCTTCTCTATTTTCCTCTCTACCATCACCCTAACCTCTCCTCACCTCCATCACCCAAACCTCTCCTTACCTCCATCACCCTAACCTCTCCTTACCTCCACCACACTAACCTCTCCTCACCTCCATCACCCTAACCTCTCCTCACCTCCATCACCCTAACCTCTCCTCACCTCCATCACCCTAACCTCTCCTCACCTCCATCACCCTAACCTCTCCTCACCTCCATCACCCTAACCTCTCCTCCTCCACCACTAACCTCTCCTCCCCTCCATCACCCTAACCTCTCCTTACCTTCATCACCTTCAACCTCTCGCCCCTCCATCACCCTAACCTATCCTCCCACCTCCATCACTAACCTATCCTCCACCCCTCCCATCACCCTAACACTCTCCTTACCTCCATCCCACCCCTAACCTCTCCTCACCTCCATCACCCTAACCTCTCCTCACCTCCATCACCCTAACCTCTCCTTACCCCATGACCCTAACCTCTCCTCACCTCCATGACCCTAACCTCTCCTCACCTCCATGACCCTAACCTCTCCTTACCTCCATCACCCTAACCTCTCCTCACCTCCATCACCCTAACCTCTCCTCCATCACTAACCTCTCCTCCCACCTCCATCACCCCGCCTCTCCTCCTCCATCACCCTAACCTCTCCTTGCCTCCATCACCCTAACCTCT
>NW_024748469.1:0-8475 GCF_018991925.1 Homarus americanus
CAATGTTTAAGTTGTTATGGTCAATCTCTTGTGTATTTTCTCCTCTCTGGTAACACGCCTTGGGACCACACAGCCAGACAGACACTCCGACGCCGTTGTCTCCACTTAGGTGGGTCACCATATATATGCAGTCACTATAAAACCACTTGGACAGGTCACCACACAACGGCACTATAGGATCACTTGGACAGGTCACCACACAACGTCACTATTGAATCACTTGGACAGGTCACCACACAACGTCACTATAGAATCACTTGGACAGGTCACCACACAACGTCACTATAGAATCACTTGGACAGGTCACCACACAACGTCACTATAGAATCACTTGGACAGGTCACCACACAACGTCACTATAGAATCACTTGGACAGGTCACCACACAACGTCACTATAGAATCACTTGGACGGAATTATTCTTTATGAATCCGCTGGACAGGTCACACACAACGTCTGCTATAGAATCATGGACGGGTCACCACACAACGTCACTATAGAATCACTTGGACGGGTCACCACAACGTCACTATAGAATCACTTGGACAGGTCACCACAACGGCACTATAGGATCGCCGGACGGGTCACCACAGAACGGCACTATAAGAATCACTTGGACAGGTCACCACACAACGTCACTATAGAATCGCGGACGGGTCACCACACAACGTCACTATGAATCGCCGGACGGGTCACCACACAACGTCACGGGAATCGCGGACAGGTCACCCACGTCACTATAAAATCGCCGGACGGGTCACCACACAACGTCACTATAGAATCGCGGACAGGTCACCACACAACGTCGCTATAGAATCCTTGGACAGGTCACCGCAACGTCACTATAGAATCCGCGGATGGGTGCCACACAACGTCACTATGATCACTTGGACGGGTCTGCCACACAACGTCACTATAGAATCACTTGGACAGGTCACCACACAACGTCACTATAGAATCACTTGGACAGGTAACCACACAACGGCACTATAGAATCACTTGGACAGGTCACCACACAACGGCACTATAGAATCACTTGGACAGGTCACCACACAACGTCACTATAGAATCACTTGGACAGGTAATCACACAACGTCACTATAGAATCACTTGGACAGGTCACCACACAACGTCACTATAGAATCACTTGGACAGGTCACCACACAACGTCACTATAGAATCACTTGAACAGGTCACCACACAACGTCACTATAGAATCACTTGGACAGGTCACCACACAACGGCACTATAGAATCACTTGGACAGGTCACCACACACACCTCCTGTCACCCCCACAGACCTCGGGGTACTGACCGTTGACACTCACTCTACCTGCCTGTAAAAAACTACCCAACCACCTCGTTAATGATCGTTTGCAGCGCTAAAGACAATTACGATAATACACGTTTTACTGTTATATTTATTTACTATTATTCTTTAATATTCTGGTTTAGTTTCATGGTTTTTTTTAGTATTTAGTGAATTAGTGAATTATATGAAGGTTAGTCCTATTTTATTTCACCTGAAGATTAAACCTTCTAACGCTACACCTGGGGATTAGATTAGGTTAGGTTGGATTAAATAAGGTTAGATTAGAGTATATTAGGTTGGATTAAGTTAGGTTAGGTTAGGGTGGCTAATCTTAAGGTGCAATAACTTGAGGGGTGTTGATCTTCAGGTGATACAAATTAATTAACACAGGTAAATGACTTGAAATAATCATTGTTTTTCTCTATCTCAATTGCGTTTCGTTTATCATCTGTCCGCTGTCTGTTGCGGTCACCCGTTGTATGTCTGTGGCGTTTGTCTGTTACGTTTGTTTGATGACTGGGTCCTACGTCCATACATTGTCTGTGGGTTTTGTCTGTCTGTTGTCTGTGTTCCTTTAGTCCATCCGTTGCCAATACGTTCCTTTGGTCTGTTGTCTGTGGGTTTCGTCTGTCTGTTGTCTGTGTTCCTTTAGTCCATCCGTTGCCAATACGTTCCTTTGGTCTGTTGTCTGTGGGTTTTTGTCTGTCTGTTTGTCTGTATTTCCTTCCGTCCATCCGTTGTCGTTCCTTTGGTCTCTCTCTGTTGTCTGGGTTTCGTCTGTCTGTTGTCTGTGTTCCTTTAGTCCATCCGTTGCCAATACGTTTCCTTTGGTCTCTCTCTGTTGTCTGTGAGTTTTGTCTGTCTGTTGTCTGTATTTCCTTTAGTCCATCCGTTGTAATACTTTCCTTGGTCTGTTGTCTGTGGGTTTTGTCTGTCTGTTGTCTGTGTTTCCTTTAGTCCATCCGTTGCCAATTCGTTCCTTTGGTCTGTTGTCTGTGGGTTTTGTCTGTCTGTTGTCTGTGTTCCTTTAGTCCATCCGTTGCCAATACGTTCCTTTGGTCTGTTGTCTGTGGGTTTTGTCTGTCTGTTGTCTGTGTTCCTTTAGTCCATCCGTTGCCAATACGTTCCTTTGGTCTGTTGTCTGTGGGTTTTGTCTGTCTGTTGTCTGTGTTCCTTTAGTCCATCCGTTGCCAATACGTTCCTTTGGTCTGTTGTCTGTGGGTTTCGTCTGTCTGTTGTCTGTGTTCCTTTAGTCCATCCGTTGCCAATACGTTCCTTTGGTCTGTTGTCTGTGGGTTTCGTCTGTCTGTTGTCTGTGTTCCTTTAGTCCATCCGTTGCCAATACGTTCCTTTGGTCTGTTGTCTGTGGGTTTTGTCTGTCTGTTGTCTGTGTTCCTTTAGTCCATCCGTTGCCAATACGTTCCTTTGGTCTGTTGTCTGTGGGTTTTGTCTGTCTGTTGTCTGTGTTCCTTTAGTCCATCCGTTGCCAATACGTTCCTTTGGTCTGTTGTCTGTGGGTTTTGTCTGTCTGTTGTCTGTGTTCCTTTAGTCCATCCGTTGCCAATACGTTCCTTTGGTCTGTTGTCTGTGGGTTTCGTCTGTCTGTTGTCTGTGTTCCTTTAGTCCATCCGTTGCCAATACGTTCCTTTGGTCTGTTGTCTGTGGGTTTTGTCTGTCTGTTGTCTCCAACCATTTCCTTTCCATTCCATCCGTTTGCCAATACGTTTCCTTTTGGTCTGTTGTCTGTGGGTTTTGTCTGTCTGTTGTCTGTGTTCCTTTAGTCCATCCGTTGCCAATACGTTCCTTTGGTCTGTTGTCTGTGGGTTTCGTCTGTCTGTTGTCTGTGTTCCTTTAGTCCATCCGTTGCCAATACGTTCCTTTGGTCTGTTGTCTGTGGGTTTTGTCTGTCTGTTGTCTGTGTTCCTTTTAGTCCATCCGTTGCCAATACATTCCTTTGGTCTCTGTTGTCTGTAGGTTTCATCTGTCTGTTGTCTCTGTGTTCCGTTAGATCCATCCATTGCACCCAATACATTCCTTTGGTCTCTGACCTGTCTGTAGGTTTTTGTCTATCTGTTGTCTGTGTTCCCTTTAGTCCATCCGTTGCCAATACGTTCCTTTGGTCTCTGTTGTCTGTGGGTTTTGTCTGTCTGTTGTCTGTGTTCCTTTAGTCCATCCGTTGCCAATACGTTCCTTTGGTCTGTTGTCTGTGGGTTTTGTCTGTCTGTTGTCTGTGTTCCTTTAGTCCATCCGTTGCCAATACGTTCCTTTGGTCTGTTGTCTGTGGGTTTCGTCTGTCTGTTGTCTGTGTTCCTTTAGTCCATCCGTTGCCAATACGTTCCTTTGGTCTGTTGTCTGTGGGTTTTGTCTGTCTGATGTCTGTGTTCCTTTAGTCCATCCATTGCCAATACATTCCTTTGGTCTGTTGTCTGTGGGTTTCGTCTGTCTGTTGTCTGTGTTCCTTTAGTCCATCCGTTGCCAATACGTTCCTTTGGTCTGTTGTCTGTGGGTTTTGTCTGTCTGTTGTCTGTGTTCCTTTAGTCCATCCGTTGCCAATACATTCCTTTGGTCTGTTGTCTGTGGGTTTTGTCTGTCTGTTGTCTGTGTTCCTTTAGTCCATCCGTTGCCAATACGTTCCTTTGGTCTGTTGTCTGTGGGTTTCGTCTGTCTGTTGTCTGTGTTCCTTTAGTCCATCCGTTGCCAATACGTTCCTTTGGTCTGTTGTCTGTGGGTTTCGTCTGTCTGTTGTCTGTGTTCCTTTAGTCCATCCGTTGCCAATACGTTCCTTTGGTCTGTTGTCTGTGGGTTTTGTCTGTCTGTTGTCTGTGTTCCTTTAGTCCATCCGTTGCCAATACGTTCCTTTGGTCTGTTGTCTGTGGGTTTCGTCTGTCTGTTGTCTGTGGGTTTTGTCTGTCTGTTGTCTGTGTTCCTTTAGTCCATCCGTTGCCAATACGTTCCTTTGGTCTGTTGTCTGTGGGTTTTGTCTGTCTGTTGTCTGTGTTCCTTTAGCCCATCCGTTGCCAATACGTTCCTTTGGTCTGTTGTCTCATGAGTTTCCATCTGTCTGTTGTCTGTGTTTCCTTTAGTCCATCCGTTGCCAGCCATTCCTTTGGTCTGTTGTCTGTGGTTTTCGTCTGTCTGTTATCTGTGTTCCTTTAGTCATCCGTTGCTGTCGTTCCTTTGGTCTGTTGTCTGTGTTCCTTTAGTCCATCCGTTGTAATACATTCTTTGGTCTGTTGTCTGTGGGTTTCGTCTTGTCTGTTGTGTGTGTGTGTTCGCTAGTCCATCCGTTGCCAACACGTTCCTTTGGTCTGTTGTCTGTGGGTTTTGTCTGTCTGTTGTCTGTTCCGCTTTAGTCCATCCGTTGCCAATACGTTCCTTTGGTCTCTGTTGTCTGTAGGTTTTTGTCTGTCTGTTGTCTGTGTTCCTTTAGTCCATCCGTTGCCAATACACATTCCTTTGGTCTGTTGTCTGTGGGTTTTGTCTGTCTGTTGTCTGTGTTCCTTTAGTCCATCCGTTGCCAATACGTTCCTTTGGTCTGTTGTCTGTGGGTTTCGTCTGTCTGTTGTCTGTGTTCCTTTAGTCCATCCGTTGCCAATACGTTCCTTTGGTCTGTTGTCTGTGGGTTTTGTCTGTCTGTTGTCTGTGTTCCTTTAGTCCATCCGTTGCCAATACGTTCCTTTGGTCTGTTGTCTGTGGGTTTCGTCTGTCTGTTGTCTGTGTTCCTTTAGTCCATCCGTTGCCAATACGTTCCTTTGGTCTGTTGTCTGTGGGTTTTGTCTGTCTGTTGTCTGTGTTCCTTTAGTCCATCCGTTGCCAATACGTTCCTTTGGTCTGTTGTCTGTGGGTTTTGTCTGTCTGTTGTCTGTGTTCCTTTAGTCCATCCGTTGCCAATACGTTCATTTGGTCTGTTGTCTGTGGGTTTTGTCTGTCTGTTGTCTGTGTTCCTTTAGTCCATCCGTTGCCAATACGTTCCTTTGGTCTGATGTCTGTGGGTTTTGTCTGTCTGTTGTCTGTGTTCCTTTAGTCCATCCGTTGCCAATACGTTCCTTTGGTCTGTTGTCTGTGGGTTTTGTCTGTCTCTTGTCTGTGTTCCTTTAGTCCATCCGTTGCCAATACGTTCCTTTGGTCTGTTGTCTGTGGGTTTCGTCTGTCTGTTGTCTGTGTTCCTTTAGTCCATCCGTTGCCAATACGTTCCTTTGGTCTGTTGTCTGTGGGTTTTGTCTGTCTGTTGTCTGTGTTCCTTTAGTCCATCCGTTGCCAATACGTTGCTTTGGTCTGGTGTCTGTGGGTTTTGTCTGTCTGTTGTCTGTGTTCCTTTAGTCATCCGTTGCCCAATACGTTCCTTTGGTCTGTTGTCTGTGGGTTTTGTCTGTCTGTTGTCTCTGTGTTCCTTTAGTCCATCCGTTGCCCAATACGTTCCTTTGGTCTGTTGTCTGTGGGTTTCGTCTGTCATTGTCCTGTGTTCCTTTAGTCCATCCGTTTATATACATACGTTCCTTTGATCTGTTGTCTGTGGGTTTTGTCTGTCTGTTGTCTGTGTTCCTTTAGTCCATCCGTTGCCAATACGTTCCTTTGGTCTGTTGTCTGTGGGTTTTGTCTGTCTGTTGTCTGTGTTCCTTTAGTCCATCCGTTGCCAATACGTTCCTTTGGTCTGTTGTCTGTGGGTTTTGTCTGTCTGTTGTCTGTGTTCCTTTAGTCCATCCGTTGCCAATACGTTCCTTTGGTCTGTTTTCTGTGGGTTTTGTCTGTCTGTTGTCTGTGTTCCTTTAGTCCATCCGTTGCCCAATACGTTCCTTTGGTCTGTTGTCCTGTGGGTTTGTCTGTCTGTTGTCTGTGATCTTTAGTCCATCCGTTGTAATACGTTCCTTTGGTCTGTTGTCTGTGGGTTTGTCTGTCTGTTGTCTGTGTTCCTTTAGTCCATCCGTTAATACGTTCCTTTGGTCTCTGTTGTCTGTGGGTTTTGTCTGTCTGTTGTCTGTGTTTCCTTTAGTCCATCCGTTGCCATCGTTCCTTTTGGTCTGTTGTCTGTAGGTTTTCGTCTGTCTGTTGTCTGTGTTCCTTTAGTCCATCCGTTGTATCGTTCCTTTGGTCTGTTGTCTGTGGGTTTTGTTTGTCTGTTGTCTGTGTTCCTTTAGTCCATCCGTTGCCAATGCGTTCTTTGGTCTGTTGTCTGTGGGTTTTGTCTGTCTGTTGTCTGTGTTCCTTTAGTCCTTCCGTTGCCAATACGTTCCTTTGGTCTGTTGTCTGTGTGTTTCGTCTGTCTGTTGTCTGTGTTCCTTTAGTCCATCCGTTGCCAATACGTTCCTTTGGTCTGTTGTCTGTGGGTTTCGTCTGTCTGTTGTCTGTGTTCCTTTAGTCCATCCGTTGCCAATACGTTCCTTTGGTCTGTTGTCTGTGGGTTTTGTCTGTCTGTTGTCTGTGTTCCTTTAGTCCATCCGTTGCCAATACGTTCCTTTGGTCTGTTGTCTGTGGGTTTCGTCTGTCTGTTGTCTGTGTTCCTTTAGTCCATCCGTTGCCAATACGTTCCTTTGGTCTGTTGTCTGTGGGTTTCATCTGTCTGTTTTCTGTGTTCTTTAGTCCATCCGTTTGCCAATACGTTCCTTTTGGTCTGTTGTCTTGTGGGTTTTGTCTGTCTGTTGTCTGTGTTCCTTCTAGTATCCGTTTACTTGTCGTTCCTTTAGTCTCTGTTGT
Organism: Homarus americanus; assembly: GCF_018991925.1. Classification (NCBI taxonomy): domain Eukaryota; kingdom Metazoa; phylum Arthropoda; class Malacostraca; order Decapoda; family Nephropidae; genus Homarus; species Homarus americanus. The sequence continues at coordinate 7,002 of NW_024748469.1, forward strand.
CTGTGGGTTTTGTCTGTCTGTTGTCTGTTCCTTTAGTCCATCCGTTGCCAATACGTTCCTTTGGTCTGTTGTCTGTGGGTTTTGTCTGTCTGTTGTCTGTTCCTTTAGTCCATCCGTTGCCAATACGTTCCTTTGGTCTGTTGTCTGTGGGTTTCGTCTTTTCGCGAACATCTCAGTAATTTCGCGGATTTTAGACTCGCGTTTACACTTTTCGCGAACATCTCAGTAATTTCGCGGATTTTGGACTCGCGTTTACACTTTTCGCGAACATCTCAGTAATTTCGCGGATTTTGGACTCGCGTTTACACTTTTCGCGAACATCTCAGTAATTTCGCGGATTTTGGACTAGCATTTACACTTTTCGTGAACATCTCAGTAATTTCGCGGATTTTGGACTCGCGTTTACATTTCGCGAACTTTTAAATCCGACTACAACGTCTCACGCTTCCTTACCCGAGGCAGTAGATAATAATAACGCAAAATGGTTCATTAAAACAAAAATATGAGACAATCAGAGAAATATTGTATTACTGTAACACACTGTAATGTCTCAGCTGAAATTTGGACCCAAGTGTGACTAAGTCTCTCTCTCTCTCTCCCTCTCTCTCTCTCTCTTACGTGTTACAGGTGTGAAGAGGGTGGCAGCATATGTGTTACAGGTGTGAAGAGGGTGACAGCATATGTGGTACAGGTGTGAAAAGGGTGGCAGCTTATGTGTTACAGGTGTGAAGAGGGTGGCAGCATATGTGGTACGGGTGTGAAGAGGGTGGCAGCATATGTGTTACAGGTGTGAAGAGGGTGGCAGCATATGTGTTACAGGTGTGAAGAGGGTGGCAGCATATGTGTTACAGGTGTGAAGAGGGTAGCAGCATATGTGGTACAGGTGTGAAGAGGGTGGCAGCATATGTGGTACAGGTGTGAAGAGGGTGGTAGCTTATGTGTTACAGGTGTGAAGAGGGTGGCAGCATATGTGGTACAGGTGTGAAGAGGGTTATGTGTTACAGGTGTGAAGAGGGTGGCAGCATATGTGGTACAGGTGTGAAGAGGGTGGTAGCTTATGTGTTACAGGTGTGAAGAGGGTGGCAGCATATGTGGTACAGGTGTGAAGAGGGTGGTAGCTTATGTGTTACAGGTGTGAAGAGGGTGGCAGCATATGTGGTACAGGTGTGAAGAGGGTGGCAGCTTATGTGTTACAGGTGTGAAGAGGGTGGCAGCTTATGTCACACCACTGCCCCACCACCACCACTGCCCCACCAGAGCCAACTGGCCCACCACCACCACACTACTGCCACTGACCCACCACCACCACACCATCACCACTGCCCCACCACAGCCAAAGACTCCCACTACAACCACTGACCCCCCATCACAGCCACTGACCCCCCACCACAACCACTGCTCCGCCACTACCCCAATAGAGCCACTGAGCCCCCCACTACAGCCACTGACCCACCACCACCGCTCCACCACTGCA
>NW_024748470.1:0-14370 GCF_018991925.1 Homarus americanus
AATAATAGTAATATTAATAATAATAATAATAATAATAATGTAATAATGTGATGATGATGATGATGATGAATAAAAAATGAAAAAAAGATCAAGAGTGAGAAACAATATATGTATATATGTACGTTGTGTTGTCAATGGTAAGAGAAACAACTGAGACCCTGCAATTTTGTGTGAATGAGGCAGAAAGTCAGTCAGCAACACGGAACCTGGTCGCAATTTTCGTGATGCCATATGGCAGCAGGGTCTACCATTAGACAACACATTATGCTTCTAATATCATTCCAGGCGGTAGTACCTCCCTGTTTGGTAGCTGCCTACTACCTACTAGTTACTTTTGTATTAGGTTTAATATTAAGGCAATAAAATGGGGCGAAGACGTGGCTATTAGGGGAGGCTGGAGGCCAATTTTTTTACTAGTAATAGTAGTAGTTGTTACTACTACTAATAATAAATTTATCACTGCTGTTAACATTATTAGTGGTATTAAAATAAACTGTATTAATAATGAAAACGACAATAAAGATTCCATCATCAGTTAAAAACAACTCACCTCCTCCCACAGACACAACCCTTGATCTTGTGACAGAAACTGAACTGCTACATCACAGAGACATGCTACGGCGGTTTGTGTGTCCTTGCAGATATCCGACCCAAACCCAGACGTGACTATTAGTTGTTATGGCAGAAAAGTTCCTCTTGGATAATGTTTGCTGTGTGGTTGGTGTGTGGATTAGTGGATGTCATGTTTTTTGACCTGACCTCATGTTTTGTAAGGTCACCCTGTGTACATAAGCTCTCTCCTGGTCTTTGTAATTTAGTTGCCTCTGAAGATGTCTTGAATAAAGACGAAAGCTAAGGTTCTCCATTGTTTCCCTTTTCCCTGGGTGATTTTATCAATATATATATATATATATATATATATATATATATATATATATATATATATATATATATATATATATATATATATATATATATATATACTGAGGGGGAAATAAAATGTGAAACAAGAATATAAAAGTAGTGTGCCAATTCAATTACCAACTTCTACTTTCTTTAACCTTATCACAGTGTCACACCTTTGGGCTGCTGTCACTGACTTACAAACTTGATGGTCAGAACAATGTTCACTGTCCCTCAACATCTAATCCAGCAGGCGTTACTTGTGACACATTTTCCGTCATTTTATTACATCAATTAAAAAAAAATCTGAGCACACCCTGTCACACAAGTCTAGAGAACTAAGGCACCAGTCTTTCTATGTATGTCAATTATAAATAAAGAAGATAGCCTTGTATGCCTTCCACGCTTAATTTTTTCACTGTATCTATCGACTCTTGGGTCCCACAGGCAACGATGAGATCTCATTAATTATTGTCTATCATGTATTCTTCGGATAGACGTGTCCACAGGAATAGATTGCTGGGCCGTTAAGAAGATTGAACCCATGACTCAACGTAAACAAACTTATCAGATGTATTTACGAATATCAACATCAATGATAAATTACACTAAAGCAGTTTATTGAAAATGCAGATGCTGAATTCTTTAAAAATCAAATTTAGTTATTTTATACAGTTCGATATTTATTTCATATAAATACCCTCATTGTCGAGTATAGATCTTGATTTGATCATGGAAATTGGCGAAAGCCAGCCAGTCAGGCGGGAAGGATACGTTTCGTCTGAGCAAGACGTGCTAGAAAAAATGACAATTCGTGGAAAAAACGCTGGAGACCGGGAAAGTTGACGGAAAAAGTGCTAGTGTGACGCCGCCATTAGTCTTGACTGCTTGACAAGGCATTTTCCTCGGATTTTCTTTCACTATGAAGTTGATTCGCTGCCTCAGTTAATATGTATGATGACAACCGTAGATACTAAAACAGATGAGCCTTAACTTCTTTGTATTTTTATAGAAACAGACTGGCCATATTACTTAACCTAGCCTCACCAGACCTAACCTAATATTAGCTAAGCAATCCTAACCTAACCTAACGTCACCTAACTATCTTATGATAGTAACATACAGTACATCTTAAATACGACAGAACATATTTACAATATACAAATTAATTTCAATTAAGTTAGTGGTATATATACACGTATATATGGTAGTCGAGCGAGCCTTTGTAAATAATGGAAACTACATCTTCTCAGAAGGTGAACATAACAGTAAATGTTTATGGGTCGTAATAAGCTGGAAATACCTCTTGTTGACTTAACCTTTTTAAATTTAATTTTCGTTCTATAACTTTCAGTTGTTTAATCGTAGTCATAACATGATTTTTTTTACGTTATCAATATTGCTATTATTAATGTGATAATCTTCTGTCGTGTAAAATCTTGTGCCACGGAATTATTATCAAACAAGAAATTCAATCAAACTAATTTGACAGAACTGTACAAGTTTCCGGCATTCATATTGAGACGCTGAGATAATCAAGAAACAACACTTCTTAACATAATTACTTTATATATATATATATATATATATATATATATATATATATATATATATATATATATATATATATATATATATTTATAAACATGTAAATCCACAATGAAAACGTGGATAAGATAAATCTTGATAAAATCACATGGGAAAAATGGAAACAACGGAGCACCTTAGCTTTCGTCTTTATTCAAGACATCTTCAGTATATATATATATATATATATATATATATATATATATATATATATATATATATATATATATATATATATATATATATATATATATATATATATATATATATATATATATATATATATATATATATATGCAATAAAAATCACTTTAATCAGTGTATGCAGTGCAACACGTTATATATAACGTGTTCTGCACTTCTATTTTAGTCTGTACTCACCCCTGAAGATGTGAATTACACGAAAGCGCTTGGGAATTTCGTGTTTTCTTTTTCCTTGTGGTTATCAGCATATATATATATATATATATATATATACATTGAAAGTAATATAATGCTATTAATTAAAAAAATATATTTATTTTCCTTTATTATCTACTATCAGTCACCAATCGCCAGCTGTTTTCACCACGGAATCACAGAGCGTTCTGCCGGGGGCGCAGTACGATATGTTGGGCAAAATTTCATTTCTACCTAGGTTGAAATCAAAGACTATAAAGTCTTTGGTTGAGATGAAATGTTTAGATAGGACTTTTTGTGCGAGAGATAGGAAACGTAGGACTAGGGTGTGTTTTCCTGGGGCTGGGATAGGGCATGTAGCTGAGAGGTTAGACAGGGTTTTGTCAGGGGAGGGTACCAATCCAGTAGTGTGTCTTAGTGTGGGAGGAAACGACATAGGAAAGGTTAGGAGTGAGGAACTTTTCAAGAGGTATAGGGAGGCGTTGGGGAAGATTAGAGATAGGGGAGGGATCCCGATAGTATGTGGTGTCTTGCCTAGAAGAGGGGTTGGTCGTGAATGGCTGTCCAGGGCAATTGCTATAAATTGCCGACTGGAAAAACATTGTGCAAACAATGGTTGGGCATTCATTGATAGCTGGCAACGATTCTATGGCAACGACTACCTGTACAGTCGCGACGGAGTACACTTGTCTCGTGAGTGGGTAAAGACGTTCTCTGTATCCCTGGAGCGTGAAATTGTCACTCCAAAGGGGGGCTTCGCCAGTAGAGAGAAGTTGGGGAAAGTGGGAGTAAAAAAACAAGCAGGTCCTTAGAAGTAAAATTAGTTACTCAGGACCAGGGAAGGGTAGGTTTAAATGTATACTATACAAACAGTATTAGCTTAGAAATAAAATAGACTTGCTGAGAGCGGTTGTACGTACCTAGAATGTAGACGTCATAGCAATCACTGAAACTTGGATGAATGTGGCGAGCAAAATTTTTTTATCATAGTACCACATAGAAGGGTACAACCTTTTTCACAAAGACAGGGAAGGTAAGAATTCAATAAAGGGTGAAATAGGAACCGAGTCTGTATGGGTAGAAATCACGGAAGGAAGAGAAAAACTAATTATGTGAGAGATTTACAGGCCCCCAAGTCTTGGGAAAGAAACAGCTCAGCCAATATGGCAGGAAATGTGTAGGGCAGCAAAATATAAGAACCTGTGCATTATGGGGGATTTCAACTTCTGAAATATTGACTGGGACAACATTGTAGGTGACTGTGAATCTGAAGACTTCCTAGATGCAGTACAGGACAATTTTTTGAAACAACAAATTACAGAACCTACTAGAGGTGACAATATATTAGACCTAGTATTAACAAATAAAGAAAATATTATCAGAGATATCACAGTAGGGGAAGAACTAGGTAACAGTGATCACAGAGAAATCAGGTTCACCCTAAATTGGGATTTAAGAAACAATGACAATATGGTCAGTCCCAAACTTTCGGTTGGTGGATTATCAGGGGTTAAGAAGGTACCTAGGTGAGGTCACCTGGGAACAGTCACGTCAGTCCCTAGTAGGAAGGGGTGAGGTCATAGATGACACAACAATTGATCATGACTATAATATATTCACTAGTATACTACATAAAGCACAAGAACTAAATAGAAAAATTAGGTCAAATAAGAATGAGCCAAGGTGGATGACCAGAAAACTTAAACATGACATAAGAATAAAGAAAGGAATATATAAGAAATTAAAGGGAGGGGAGGAGCAGCTCAGAAATAGGTATAATGAACTATCTAGGAATGTTAAGAAAAATAGAAGGAAAGCAAGGAGCGACTATGAAATCAAAATAGCAAGAGAATCCAAGGCAAATCCCAAGGGATTTTTCCAGGTATATAGGACAAAGATCAAGGACAAAGTTGGGCCTTTAAAGTCAGGGAGGGGAGAAGTGATAAATGGCAGTGAAGAAATAAGCAAAGCATTGAACAGCTACTTTTTATCAGTTTTCAAAGAAGAAATTTATGATGAAATTCCAGAGGTGGAACTGATATTTAAGTGAAAGGAAGAAGGAAAATTAAAGAATATCACTATCAGAAAAGAGGATGTTCTTAAGAAGATAAATAAACTAAAGAAAACAAAATCCCCTGGGCAGGATGAAATTTTCCCTCGAGTCTTGAAAGAGTGTAGGGAACAGATTAGCGGACCCCTCGTAAACTTATTTACAATATCATTAGACACCGGAGTTGCGCCAGACTTGTGGAAACAGACAAATGTAGTACCCATATTCAAAAAGGGAGACAGAGCATCAGCGTCAAATTACCGGCCGATCAGTTTGACGTCAGTAATGGGGAAATTTTTTAAATCAATTATAGCAGATAGCATCCGATCGCATCTAGAGAAAAGCAAATTAATCTATGACTCTCAACATGGATTTACAAAGGGAAAATCTTGTCTAACAAATCTGCTGACGTTTTTTAGGAAAGTCTTCGAGGTAGTAGATAATGACGAAAATTACGATGTTATTTACTTAGACTTTAGCAAAGCATTTGACAGAGTACCGCATCAGAGGCTTCTGAGAAAAATTAAGGCTCATGGTATCGAGGGAAAGTTTTAAATTGGATAAAATCATGGCTCACCGATAGAACGCAGAGGGTCAGCGTAGATGGTGTTAAACCTGAGTGGGGCCGTGTAACCAGTGGGGTTCCCCAGGGGTCAGTACTAGGCCCACTCATGTTCATAATCTACATAAACGATCTAGATACTGGGATCAGCAGTGACATAAGCAAGTTTGCAGATGAAACCAAAATAGGGCGGCAGATTAATTCAGGGCAGGATGCAAATGCATTCCAGGAGGATCTAAATAAACTGCAGGGGTGGTCTGAAAAATGGCAAATGAAATTCAACACCAGCAAGTGCAGCGTACTTAATATTGGAAGAATAAATACTGATAATGTATACAGCCTTAACAACATCAACCTAGAGAAGTCGACTTGCGAAAGAGACCTAGGGGTACTTGTAAGCCCGGACCTACGGCCCAGAAAACAGTGCGTTAATGTTCGAAATAAGGCAAACAGAGTATTGGGTTTTATATCTAGAAGTGTAAGTAACAAGAGTGCAGAGGTCTTATTGCAACTATATCTTGCGCTAGTCAGGCCGCACCTCGATTATGCGGTTCAGTTCTGGTGCCCCTATTATAGAATGGATATAAATTCACTAGAGTCGGTGCAGCGAAGAATGACAAAGATGATTCTAGGACTTAGAAGCCTTCCATATCAGGATAGGTTAAAGAAACTTAACTTGCATTCCCGAAAAAGACGAAGAGTGCGGGGAGATATGGGTGGCCGGTAATAAAGTCACAGGAAAAAAAGTCACAGAAAAAAAGTCCCAATTTTGGCTAGGAAAAAAAGTCACAGGAAAAAAAGTCACAATTAATTTATGGTGGCCGGTAATAAAGGCACAAGAAAAAAAGTCACAAAAAAAGTCACAATTTTGGTTAAGAAAGAAAGTCAGGTAATCAAAAAAAATATTCAAGTCAGTCACAGTTTATTTAAGTACCATAAACAATTAAAGTAATAAAACTGAAAATATTTTAATTCAGTTATTAACTGGCAATACATTGACAACACTATTTATATATGATGGCATTACATATATGTGAAAACAAATCACGTTTTGTTCAATATCTTAAGCACAGTAAGGTAATCAAACAAAAATATTTAAGTCAGTCATTTATTGACAGTACATGACATGTACAGATTGAAAACAGCTTACAGAATATCATGGCATTACATGTATATTCAGTGTTTTTAATGCTGATGATTAAGACGAATATTCCAGCCGACGCCACGAAGAAACTCTGCCACAGTCTTGTGGTCCTCCCGTCGACCAACACACAAGTTGCGAATGCGTTCTTGTAGCTGCACATAGCGTCGACGAACTCTTCTTCGAGGGGGGTTGCCAACACCATCCTGCTGGATAATGGTGCTCACCGTCGCTTCTTCACGTTGAAACCATTCAATGACACGCCAGACTGAAGGATGGTAGTGACCAACGAGGTTGAAGAATTTATTATTCCACCCTTCGCAGATGTTGTTGGTATGAGCATTGTTGTTCATGGTGGCGTCATGCACATTCCATAGGTGAGGGGCAAACATAGGTGGAATACGACGCATTCTCAGAGGCATCAGGGCATCACTGGACATGGCAACTGGCTGCTGAATCGGTCGAAAGGAGCCACTAACATAAGTACAATCGAAGTACATGAGCAACTCCTCGGCTTCAGGTGTATCTTGTGGAATGACAGTTTTGAGGTATCTCATACCTTCATCAACGTTGTCTAGGGGCAAAAAAGCTAGAGCATCAATCATGCCACAAAACAAACGAAACTCAGCATTTTTTACCGGATTAGACAACCTGTGGTCACAGTGACCTCAGCTGACTTACCTTAATCCTTCCAGGTTGATGTTGCCCGATTATACAAAGAATCTAATGTTTTTGTTCTATTATATAATTTTTAAGCGACTCATTAATTTACCATCAGTTCTGCATATTCCTTTACTGAAACTGATTGACATATTAACCTTAAAAAATGTGAGAATCCGAAAGTTAACTTTTCTTTTTTTCCTGTGACTTTTTTACCTGTGACTTTTTTACCTCGATTCTTTTCATGATAGAAGTATTTAAGTGGGTGAAAGGAATCAATAAAGGGGATATAGATAAAGTTCTTACAATATCCGAGCAGGATAGGACTCGGAGCAACGGATTCAAGTTGGATAAGTTTAGGTTTAGGAGGGAGATAGGAAGAAACTGGTTCACAAATAGGGTGGTGGACGAGTGGAACAAGCTTAGCAACTTTGTAGTAAGTGCGGGAACTCTGGAAAGTTTCAAAAGGAGGCTAGATAAATTCATGGATGATAGAGAGTGGTAGTGACTCTCCACAGGAGCTGCCATGCACAGGCCAACCGGCCTATTGCAGACTCCTTATTTTCTTATGTTCTTATGTTTGCCCAACATATCATACCGCGCCCCCGACAGAGCGCTTTGAGATCCACGCATATAGGCACGTTCAGTACGTGTCACGTGAGCAGCACTGAGTTGGACTGCCAAAGACAATATACTAGCGGACAGAGAAGGCTCGGAGCTACGGCCAAGCAACCGACCGCTGTCCTCCTCTGTCTGAATGAGTCGTACGTCTGACATTTCATTTTTACCTAATACTTCACTTTTAACTGCTACACCGGATCATGCAGCAGGGTTGCCAGATGGCCGTTTCCACGGCCAAATTTCTCTAATTAGGCCGTAAAAAACTTCGCCTGGCCGTGAAAAAATGGATGGTCACGGACAAACTATTTGGCCGTATTTTGGCCGAATTTTGTAAAACACTTATTAATTCCTCATCTATTGGATTTTGAAGAAAAATCTAGCAGATTTTCAAATTTCACAATGAAAATGCTGGCTCAGTGACCTCACCTTGTCATGACCTCACCTAATCAGTGACCTCACCTCTTCACATGTTTACTTGACCTACTGAGCTGACTGATCTTTCTAGTTACTACCTTAGTTGTTAGTTCTCATATTTGAGTTGTTCAGGCTGAACGGTCCAGCATATGGGTTAAGCTTCAGAGCTTACAAAGCCATCTGAGTTACTTTCTGAAATTCCGAGTGCTAGTTTTCTAAATGTCCACTAGTAAATAGAAACGGTCCTACGACAGTGGTAGAAAATATAACAAACCAGGGGACGATGACGAACTAGACGTTTTTGCTTACGCCAACTAAGAACATAGAACATAAGAAAGTGGGATACTGCAGGAAGCCGACTGGCCCATACAGGACAGATCCCTTTCACACCCATCCCAGCACTTCCATGTGCCTATCCAACTTCGTCTTGAAGCTCCTTAGCGTCCCCGATCCTACTATAGCACTCGGTAGCCTATTCCACATATCCACAACTCTATTACCAAACCAGTGCTTGCCTATATCCTTTCTGAATCGGAATTTATCTAATTTAAAGCCATTTGTTCTAGTTATTTCGTTATTATTGAGCTTCAGAACATCTTCCATTTTACCCTTGTTAATCCCACTTACCCACTTGAACACCTCCATTATATCTCCCCTAACTCTACGCCTCTCTAATGAATGCAAGCCTAAGCTTTTCAGTCTTTCTTCATATGGAAGGTTTCTAATATTATGGATCATTTTTGTCATTCTTCTTTGTACTCTCTCCAAAGAATCTATGTCCATTCTATAATAAGGACACCAGAATTGAACCACATAATCCATGTGTGGCCTCACTAATGCTAGGTAAAGTTTCAAGATAACGCCAGCAGTTCTGTTACTCACACTCCTAGATATGAACCCAAGAATCCTGTTTGCCTTGTTGCGAACGCTAATACATTGTTTTCTAGGTTTCAAGTCGTTGCTAACAAATACACCTAGATCTTTTTCACAATCTGAGTTTTCTATTTCCGTGTTACCTAGTTTATACTTAACGTTTGTATTCGTCTTCCCTATCTGTAGTACCTTGCATTTATCAGTATTAAAATTCATTTGCCAGTCTACTGACCACTCATGTAAGGTATCTAGATCTCTTTGAAGGTGTTCAAAGTCACTGTCTGAATTTATCACTCTCCCCATTTTGGTATCATCTGCAAATTTACTAATCCTACTAGTTATACCTAAATCAAGATCATTAATGAATATAACAAACAGCAGAGGGCCTAATACAGATCCCTGGGGAACTCCGCTTTTGACCGCACCCTAGTCTGACTTAAATCCATTTATGCTGACTCTTTGTTTCCTACCAGTTAACCATGACCTAATCCATTTTAATAATGATCCACCTATTCCATGTGCTTCTACCTTCCTTTTCAATCTCTCATGAGGGACTCTATCGAATGCTTTACTGAAATCTAAATAAATTATATCATATGACTTATCATTATCTACCGCTTCATATACTTCTGAGAAAAAGCTAAGCAAATTTGTGAGACAAGCACGTCCCTGGGTGAACCCGTGCTGAGAAGAATGAATTAAGTTGAATGTTTCAAGGTAGCTTCTGATTTTCGTTGCAATAATTGACTCTAGCAACTTGCCTATGATTGACGTGAGACTAATGGGACGGTAATTTGATGCAATTGATTTATCACCTTTTTTGAAAATCGGAACTACATTTACAAGTTTCCAAGCTTCTGGCACTAGTTATCATGCTCCACTACCATTTCAGATTAAGGTAAATCTTCACTGTAGATTATAGATATTATGTTTATGTAATTATAGGGCTCTCAGTTCCAAGCGAAAATTTAGTTTTATTACGAAATTTTAAGTGGATATTGTAGGGGATACTTTTATTTTGTGTGGATTGCAAAAATAGCCTTGTGCTTCCCATCCAAAAAAGCGGCCGACGATCGTGATGGCGACCTACATGATACTTGTCGACACATCTGGCAACCCTGTCAAGCAGCAGAAAACTATAAAGCAGGGGAGTCCGCAGCTTATACAGTATGGTGTTGACAAAATTCACACAAACAAAACATGTCTTTATCCCGATGCGCGAATTAAATTTCGCGCCGGAGTCCATATCTATGCAAGGCGATCCCGCCGTGCCGTTGCACTATTTTTTCACGATTAGAAAGAAAATTTTATTAGTCTGAGCCGAAATTCCAAGAACAGTTAAATATGACTTCAGCAATATATGCAGCTTAGTTTATTTAAAAACTGAAACGTCAAATTCACTGTGCCATTTCATCACAAACCCCCAAGAACCCCCCAAAAAAAAAAAAAAAAAATGGACTCCAATATTTAGCTTAAATAAAGTATACTGCAATAAATTATAGCTCCGTTAGAAGTTTCAAAATATTTAAAAAAACAACATATAACCGATAAAGAATTAAATGAAACATGCCACTCTCTGTGTCTGGAACAATAGAGTATAGTACCACTGGAAACCCCAGCAGCAGGTAAAGGATTAAGCCATTTTATCACCCAAACATTTTGTTTATGTCCACAACAAAGTTCATCCATTAGCCTGCCAGTGCCGCAGTTTCAACGGAGGAGAACTAGGAACACCAAACCTTGACCAAGTTGCCTGTAAAATTGTTTGTTTATATTTCTAATAACACAGCTTATGAACAATTGATAGTTAACTATGAGTTCACCCCTACCCACGTTACAACGCTTCCTCTGTCATCACGAGAAGCTTTTACAACCGAATGTCCCGTACATAACGTCGGTATGTTGACGACACTTTTTATTTTCAGACTTGACCACACATCCCTATGTTCCTAACAAATTATTTAAATTCGAAACATGGCAACATCAATTTATACAGAATTGAAAAGGACAATATTCTACCATCTTGATGTTAAATCCACCTCTCATAATAGCTACGAGACAGCCCTTATACAGAAAACCAACATTCACTGAAGTTTGAGTCTCAAAATCTTTCATCTTATATTCCCTCTTAATTACAAACGTACCTAATACGTACTCTTTTACTAATATATGTTCTAGCATTTCCACCTGGATATTGAACTAAAATACAAAATAAACTACTCTTTTAACAATGAAGTTTCCCAAGAGATTTAGACACTCCTATATTAAGCAAAAACCTTAATAGTTTAGCCCCACACAGCCTCAAATCCATACTCACATCCCTAAATATTCAATTGGTTTCAGTACATCCTGCACACTGGCTCAATTAAAGTTTCAATTCTTAGAAATAAACTTAATAGTTTAATGAATTATATCCACAACTTTCTTAGACTCAATTCCTAAAAACCCAGAGTTCAATTAAGAAATTTTTAGTACTCAGTATACCATACCATAATAACACCCTGCATCCCTTTAGTTATTATCACTTACGTGCTAGCTGTAGGGCGTTAATATAAGCAGGTAAAACTAAAAGACATTTGATAACTCTGCATCCATGAACACTTTGGGCTGTCTGCTGAACAGGCTTACGACAACACAACCACCACATCTGTTAAACCACGCCCACCAACAGACCACCTGCTTTTTGGATTTCTGCTGCTGTTCTTGGACAAGAGCGACTGCGATACAGACCTCCTCATTATGGAGGCATTACACTAGTATAAAAGGAAGAAAGCCATCGCTTTGTGAGATGGCCTCAGTGAATTGTTATGCTCACATTAATGCCCTGAATCAAGGTAATATCCTCACATTAATTATTTCACACTTTTCATTCCCGACTTCAGCTTGTATGCAGGTCTCTCGTCATTTTGTCGGTTGAAGCGATTGCTCTTTTTAAAATTTTAAGTTTATCAATAAACTTTATAATATAAGTTTTTATTGCATATCACCTGTATTTTTAAACTTTTCAAAACTTTTCAGGTTCTGATGATGGAAAAGGATTATTTCCGAAAACGTTAAGTAAATTTAGTGCTAGAAGCCCTACTTCAAGATGTTTAGGAAGCTTACCCCTGACGGTACATGCCATTAGCTTCAAATTCATTCCAGAAACATCATAGAATCTAGTCCTTGTCAAACAAACCGAAGCATTCAACATGAATTTGAGTAATGGCATGTACAAACTGGACAATTTTAATTAAGAAGATTTGCAACCAGGTGAGCTGGGCCACCCTACCTCTTACCCTGACTACGACCGTTGGGTGGTGCTATTTAAAGATTAGTAGGGTCATTACCTAATACTCTGACCAATAGATCCTGATCTTACCCTCTGTATATATATATTTGTTTTGTACTTTAGTTTGTACTCACCCCTGAAGATGCTGCAGAATTACATTGAAAGCGCTTTGGGAACTACGTGTTTCTTTCCTTTGTGGTTATTACATATATATATATATATATATATATATATATATATATATATATATATATATATGTGTAAGTGTGTACAAAAGTATATTTATGAGAATAAATGTAAGTTTCATAAAGCACATATCAAATATCTTCCTTAGTAATAACGGCTTATACAATTAATTAGACCAAATAACTATTTATTTCAATACGTTTTCTATAATGTTCTGCAAGCGCCTTCGTAAGGTTCAAAATAAACAGTAATATTTGCCCTCATTATATAGATTGTCTTGTAAGAAGATTATCATCAGGCAGCACTACTGCTCTACCTTAAAAGCCTCCTAATAATGAAGTTATACTTCCTGTATTATTTTGACAAAAGCAACAATCTTCACCCTTTTGTATTTTGCGTAAATTTTCTAAACAGTTTAAAGATCCTCCTGTACATACAGCAAGTGTTTCAAGAGTTATTAAGATGTAGGACCTAGGTGTAATATATGACCTGTTACCTTAACTTTGTGCAAGCAATAAGAGCATGACCTTGTAATTAATTTCTCCCCCACAAACGCGCTATTTTGTCGCTGAGAAGCCGACCCGCAATTCCCCAGTGTATGCCTCGTGTATAGGGCCACCAGCGCCGCCTTACATGACGGAGTCAACTACACGCCTACCTCCGCCATATAAGACCCCGACCTCGCAGACCTCTTCTTTCTCTAGCTACAGCCAAGTTGCATGGCACATCGTGGAGCCAAAACTACGAGGGCGGATAAGAGCCGGCCGTTAAGAGACAACCGTCTAAATACAATATCTGTGGGAGAGAGAGGAGAAAAAGGTGTGGCGATGAATGCGAATCCCTCACGCAGAGCAGACGTGCCTTTGCCAGTGTGGCCTGGTCAGGAGCAGGTGCAGGCGGATTAGTAATCCAGACAGCAGCCAGTCCACGACAGCAGCAGGGTTCAGGACACAAAGAGGGCAGCTGCTGACGAAGTACTGACCACCTCTCCACGTTCTCCAGCATACGCCTTGCAAGACCGACTGGAGAAGGTTAAGCGAGTCCAGAGTCTCAAGGAAGAAAACCTCAGCCTGAGGAGAAAAACCTCGCCTGTCGTGAAGGACGGTGAAGTTGAAGTGGATTCATGGAAGGTAGTACACGAACCCCCCACCCTCCACCAGCACTACGAACCACGCCATCTATTGGTCCTGATCTACCTACCCAGCACCACGAGCACCGCCATCTAGGGATCTGAGACACGAAGTATGACTCTGCCTTAGTTAACACTCCGGGGTTTCCCTTTCTCCATATCCTGGTTGTTGCGTCACTTCCTCCAGTCTTCTTTGTGAGCTCCAATTCGAGGAGAGAGCACTTGGCTCTGGGAAGTGACCACAGGATCATCTATCCTCTAAAACCTACGGGCACAGTGACTACCTACTGTCTTCTACAATACTCAGCCTTACTCGTCAGCCATCTCAGCTCCTCACTTAAGTATTTGTATCTTGTATTGCCTCCCCACGTCCACTTGCTTCAAGATTGTTTTTATTTTATAAATATGTATATACCGTTAATGTTTAGGTTAAGTTTGTTAAGGGTAATTTTATAAGCTGAATATTTTGTTAAGGGATTTATGGTACTTTATTATATACAACGAAAAAACTCGCATCCTTGTCTACCCTTTTATAGTCCGATTGTCTTTGTTTCTTTTTGTTTTTGTTACCTGT
>NW_024748471.1:0-9160 GCF_018991925.1 Homarus americanus
CGCCTCCGAACCGACGGTGGGCCCCCGTTCAATAGCCACGAGTTCAAGAGCTTCGCCGAACGCTGGGGCGTCCACCACATCGTCACCTCCCCTCATTACCCGCAGGCGAATGGCCACACCGAGGCAGCGGTAAAGTCCGTAAAATACCTCATCCTCAAGACAGCACCGACGGGGAACCTGGACTGCGAGGAGTTCGACAGGGGCCTACTAGAACTCCGTAACACCCCTACCCCTGCCGGACGCTCTCCTGCCCAGGTGTTGTATGGCCGCCCCCTTCGTACTTGTGTGCCTGCCCACCCCCAGTCCTTCTTAGATGAATGGCAGATCAAGGCGGACGAGTGTGACCGCCGTGAGGCTGCCCGGATGGCCCAAGTGACAAGCCACTATGACGCCCATGCCCGCCCCCTTCCCAGGTTGACCGTCGGCCAGCAAGTACGAATCCAGGACCCGACGTCACACCGCTGGGACAAGGTCGGGGTCGTCATGGGCCGTGGCGAGTCTCGTTCGTACCAAGTCCGCCTCCCCAGTGGTCGTGTGTGGTGACGAAACAGACGCCATCTCCGCCCAGTGCCATCCTCTAGTGACGAACCTTCCTCCCCGTCCCCTGTGTCCCCTTGCCCAGACCAGGAACGAAGGTCGTCAGTTGATCCTCCCATTGTCCCTCGCCGCTCCCCACGACTCATGGAAAAAGAGTCCGTAGCCGCTCGAGATTGCACTACGAGCGTAAAGGGGGAGGGAGGTGTATAGATATGTAAATACCAAGATATGTGAACACGCCTGACGCCAAGACTCTGTTACCATTCATTGTTCCATTTATTCACATGTCTGTATTACTATATATTATTATAGCATGTCTGATATCTATGCTTATGTCTAATGCCTATGTTCACTTACTATGTCCCGATATACTATGTCTGTACCGCGCTAGTCGAGTAACTAGAGGACCTCATTTATTGTCCTAGTGATGTCTAGCAACTCTCCTTGCCCAGCTAGACAACTGCCCTCAGATCAGCCTCGGCCTACCTACGGTCCGGGGTCCCTTGTGCTCGCTTCTGTATCGGTCGGCTATCACGCCAAGTCTTGTACACTTATTGAATATACCTACTGCTCGTGCTCTGGAGTTTCAAGAACCTTGTCTAGGATTGCATCCACTACAGGAGTACCTGTATCAGGACATTGGCCAATTCAGGGCTCTGTAGTCGCCACACACCCTCCACTCGCCGGGTGTTCGTTTAGGAACCATGTGAAGATGCGATGCCCAGGGACTCCTTGAAGGGCGAATGATGCCGTCTTGCAGTAGTTTGTTGAATTCTACTTTGGCTGTGTACAGGAGCTCAGGGCGCAGGCGGCGAGGGCGTGAAAAGACTGGTGGTCCTTTGGTTTCGATGTGGTGGAAAATTCCCGACGTAGGTGGTGGGGTAGGGAGACTCGGGGTGAGAAAAGCTCCTTGAATTCGTCGAGCAGGGAGGAGAACTCGTTGGAAGGCGCAAGACAGGTGATAGTGTCGGTGTGTCTGGAACGAGAACCCTGGATCTTGCTTGCTGTAGGCTCATGAATGAGGCATAGATGACTTGGTTTGACGCCGAGCTTGTGGAAGGTGAGGAAGTCGAAACCAAGGATGGGTTGAGACACGTCTGCTATCACGAATAACCAACGCAGAGTCTTGGGCAGACCGAGGTCTAAGGCGAGGGTGCGTACACCGTAGGAGGCGATGGAGGTACCGTTGGCAGCGAACAGGTCATACGAGGGTTGCTTTGACTTGTCTCGTAGTGAGGGAGGGATGAGGCTGACCGATGAACCGGTGTCGATGAGGAACTTCTTGCCGGAGGTGAGGTCGGTGACGCGCAGTAATGAGACGCCTGGAGGGACGGAGGCTGAGGCGTCTACCAGCCTCCGGTGTTGCCGTTTCCCGAATAGGTGCAATAGGGCTCACAGTTTCGAGCATTGCGGCCGAAAGTCTGGTGATACCAGCAAAGGGTAAATTTGTTGTGCTGGGGGTTGGCTGCTGTGTGTCGGAACTTGTAGGGCGTAGTGTGTGAGTCAGGAACCGGCGCAGCAGCGGGTATGGAGGAGCAGAACTGCTCAATGGTGTCCATCCTGCGGTTCAAAATTTGCAACAGGTCCTTGATGTCTTGTGAGGTATTGCTCGGCTGAGGGGTGTTGACCCGGCTTACAAGTTCGATGGTAGGTACTGGTGTGACCGTGGCGGCAAGGGGTGCAGCAGCGCACTCGTTAAAAATTCTATCTGCTGCGGTTGCATATAGTTCCGGTGTCGTAGAGTAATCTACTGCGGACAGGATGTTGCGTACTTCTGTGGGTAGCTTTTGTGCGTGAAGCTGGCGCAGGATAGAGTCGGGGGGAGTCTGTCTGTGTGACGGGAGTTCAGCCGACACATCTCCTCCCATAGACGTCCCGGGGTTGAGTTCCCGAGGGAGGTAGAGGATAGATCTTGCAGGAGATTGGGGCTGGTCTGTTGATAACACGTCTTCAAGGCAGCCCGCAGGGTAGCGAATTTGTTGTGATCTGGAGGGTTGGAAATGGTTTGTGAGACCCGCGTGGCCACTTCCGTGGGTAAGGCACAAAGCAGGGCGCAATACTTTTGTCCGTCGGTAGCTCGTGAACCGGCGAGGGCTGCTTCCACATGGTCGAGCCAGTCCTCGACGTTGTGGTTGAAAATCGGCAGAGAGATCCGTCCGTCCTCCATCCTGTGTGAGTGCTTATCTCCGGGAGTCACCATTGTAGGGGTATCGAGATATTAATGTTGTCTAGCACTCAGGATGGAAGGAAACTCTAATGTGGTTTTCTTGTATAATATATAAGTTATATGATAGACAGTCTGGTGCTGGAGGTGCCGTGTGGTGAGGGGCTGCACGGTAGAGACGTTCGGTGAGTAGCTTGTTGAAGGAGGTAGATGTGCAGGAGCTTCGTTAGAGAAGATGTTGCCTGTTGCTGGCCTCCTGGTTGAATGAAATGTTAACAGCGTGGAGCTTGCTGGAGATGTTGCTTGTTCAGGAAAATGGGCAGAATGAATCTCAATGGAGAGACAGAGCTTATATACACCCAGCAGCAGCCGCCAGTCCTCTATGAGTCATGTTGGGAAAACCCGAGAAGTAGCCGGTGACTAGTTCCGTTGCTAAGATACGGTAACATCTGGGGACAGCTCTCGCTTGGTTGCTAGGGGAGGCGGCACATTGGAATGCGATCACCTTGATTGTAGGAGACGTCCACTACACTGCCTTTATTGAAAATATATATTATATATTATGTTACTTCTTACCAAAGTCAGAAAGTGTTTAGGCTTGTGTAAATACGAAATGTGTGAGGCACGTTGTAACGGAACAGCGAATAAACGCCCAGCCAGACCGAACATGTGCTTGTCATTCTCCCATTAAATAACGCAAGATACTACACAGGTGAGGAGGACGATGTACCAAAGTTACCTCTTCCGTTCAAGCAATTTGAACTGCAACAAGACATACTGCACCGTACAACAAAAACAGTGCAGGATACTGTCACACAAATTGTCGTACCTGACAACTTAAAGAGCACGGTAACAAATTCAAAATACTTAAACCAGTTACACAAATTACCGACGTAGTACACGTGGACAGATTAAAAAAGGTGAGCCCTGACTTGCTTCCCATCATTGTACACGACGTTCCTACACAAGCAGTAGACTCGACGTCTGCACAAAATTAAAACCAAAACGCCCAAGACGTACCTACGCAGGTCATAGACACTATAAATACACAAGCTGTATCCAATGAGTATCGCATGAAACTACGTTCTGCACGTACAGATTAAGCGTAGATAGATGCACGTCTGTAAACTACAGGCTCAGTAATGTGAATGTTATATAACACAAGCTGTTATTAATCTCCTTGACACTTTGCAGATAGCCGGACAGGAGGGGACGAGCGCCGTGTAAACAATGACATTTCTAACCACACCCTGCAAAATACAGTGTACCTAGCAAATGCTGCAGCTTCTGAGAATGTGGGTGGAGCGGGTTTATTACTAAGAGCAGAGACGTTACCGAGAACAAATTCTAGCTTGAATGTCATGTACACTAATACTGACACGTTCCTTGATAAGAGAGAGGAGTTTGAAACACTACTAAGAGTACACCAACCAGATATTGTAGGAGTTGTAGAACTGTTGTACAAGAACAGGAGAATCGACCCAGAGGAATGTGAGTTCAGTATTGCTGGATATAACTCATTTACGAACCTAACTCAAGAATCCTGCAGGAGAGGTGTGGTTATCTACGCTAGGCAAGACCTTAGAGCCAGCCAGGTGAGGGTACAGGGAGAGGATGTTTTTGAAGAGTCCAAGTGGTGTAAAATTAAATTAAAGGGAGGGGACTTACTTATCGTCGGGTGTATCTACAGATCCCCAAACTGTGGCCCACTAAATCAAAGGAACTTAAGAACCTTCATAAATAATGCGGCGATGCTCAACCCTAGCCACCTCCTTATCATGGGGGACTTTTGTAACGGGCCGAGTTTCCTCTTTTCAATAATTTACCATCCAGTTATTCTTTTCTGTTAGTATTCTATTTATTCATATACTTATTTGTTCTAGAGCATTCTTTCCAATGAGTATCCTGTTTTATATACTTATCCTTCTTCAGTTCCTTACACACATACTTACTTTATATATTCTTGCTTATATTCTTATATGTTCTTTATCTCTATATACCTTATATTCTTATATATTCTTATATAAGTAACTCTTATGCTTCTCTGCTTATGTTTTCCAAGTCAATGTTCTTTCTTTTCATTTCCTGTCATATATTATGATCTCTTCCATATAGTTGGTTCTAGTTATATTCCAAACCATGGATTAACCTGGGAAACCATGTCTTTGTTATTACCACACTTATTATACTTACAACGGTAGCCTGCCACCACCCAGGATTTTTCTAGAATATAACATCTCTTAGTTAACTGTTAGGTAGCGAGCTTCTAGGCACGTGAGTTAGTTATTTTCTGAGAACCAATGTGGGAAAGGATAGAGTGGTGATACTCGTAGACGTAGATTACTAATTCAATATTTATTAACACAGTGATTGGATAAGATGCATCTTAGATTCACTCAGACAAAACAGAACTGCACTTTGTTTCTTAAGTCATCAAACACTTCAAGAACTTATTACCTCATTAAATACCTCCAAACACTTATTACTTCAATCGACAATTGTGGTATTGTCACTCTGCCAAATGATATTCAGTACTGGGTATACACCAGATATCGCTGGACCCTCAGGTCTTACCTTACCAAGTAGCAAATTAACTCTTCACTTCTTGGTTATATCATTATACTCTCAGATTATCATTTCATGGTCACTACCAATGAATACATAGCACACTGGACAACTCCACAATTATCTCAACATACAATACCTCCGGTTAATTCACAAGGAACAACATGGCACTTTTAACTCTCATTCAGTGGTTCAATACTTAACCTGGGATACTATATTTCTGCTAGGTATCCCCCAAACAAGATACCATAATACTTAGGCCTATGTAACCGTGAGGAGTGCCCCAGGGTAACGCTGGTCTCCACAACAAATGAAGATCGCTGTTAGGGGTCGGTTGTAGACCGACACACGCTCAGGGAGTGGGCGCCTGATTTGCAGGAAACGGACTTCCCAGTTCAGTCCTGTCGAATCAACGGCATCGTCCAACCCGGTTACCGCCCCACGTTAGCCGATGAGTATTCAGCTCAACCCACTGGAGAGACGTTGAGGAAGTCACGAATGCCTAAAGGTCTAACTTCAACTATACAAAACATACGCCTGGCAACGGTTCAGACAATATCTAAATCTCTACGTTACTCGACTTAATTGGCACAGAATTCACTATGTTAACACATGAGCACTGATATTCACCAAAATTGACTAAGTTAAACTGAATTAATAGGCGGCGGGAACACACGTTAACATACCTGGAGAGACATTGAGGAAGTCACGAATGCGTGATTCTCCCTTGTGTAGAGGTATATACGTGCACCCGCGGGGCAGCTTGGGCCTCCGTATTCATACCAGAAGGGTCGATCTTACCAACAACATAACTTCTCTATCATTTTGGATCACTGTATACTTAGTTATGAACTCCGGTGTTCTTGATCAGGGTAATTTCCTATGTCTATTCATATAATCTAATCAGAGGTTGAGCTTGCCAGGAAAAGGTGGAATATACACGTCGATAACATTAATTCTGCAAGCTCAGGCCTGAGACGAAACAAGGAGCTAGTCACAGGGAGGCGCTAGATCTTGGAGATTATACCAGTTGACAGAATAGTTCAGGAGATTAATGACTTTCTCAAATAGACAACTGACACTAATTAAACTATAAACATCAGATTCTCTGATGTCGGGGCAACAAAATGATATAACTTCAGGCGCGATCAGAAACTCATGGATACCCCCACGGACGACATAAAATACGCCACTCTAGCTGGCAAACTCGACACTCACTTACTTGACACGTTCTACTAACGATAAGGACAGTTGAAGCATTCTACCCCACTCACAATGGATCTTGAATGTTCCAACTGTAAACAGACATATCTAAGTTGACTCAAAACAAGGGTGTTCTCTCTCACACTCAAATTCATTTTATAGAGAGGTTGGTTTCAGTAAGTCAGAGAAAATGGGATAACGGAGGACTGAGGTGTCTTGAAGTGATGAGAAAACGGACTCCTCAGATGGAGGACTCAAACGAAAGCCGAGTTACATGTTTTGTGGGCTATTGAGCGTAATATGAATCATTTGATTTTTGGCGCTAACTGACGTGTAAGACCGTGGTCATTACTTTTAACTATGGCGACATCGACTGGAGAAACGAGTCCACCCCGAATAACTTGAATAACCCTGCTACTCTTTTTGTAGAAACTCTGAGAGATAATTTTCTGTTCCAACATGTGAGAGACCCGACACATTACAGAGGGGAGCAAACACCCAAGCCACTTGACCTCATCATAACAAACGAGGAGGGTATGGTGGCCAAACTGGAACACCTTGCCCCAGTTGGCACCAGTCACCATACAGTGTTGTCATTCAGATTTAACTGTTACCTAGTTCAAGATAAGGCCAGGCCAAGGTGCAAATATTACAAAGGAAATTACAATGGGATGAGGGAAGAGATGAGGGGTATCAACTGGCCTGACTTATTAAGGTACAAGAACGCAGACACTACGCTGAATATCATAACTAGTAAAATGACCCATTTAATCGATAAATATATACCCAAGACCAAACCCAGTGCTTCTAAGAATACGAGGGGATCACTACACATGAACCATGCGGCGGTCGACAAAATTAAGAAGAAAACCCAGAAATTCAAGACGTGGGTTGGGTCAAACGATGAGCAAGACAGGAGGATGTATGCAAGAGCCAGAAACCAAGCAAATATGGAAATTAACAGTGTAACGACCACGGTCATACACGTCAGTTAACGCCAAAATCAAATGATTCATATTACGCTCAATAGCCCACAAAACATGTAACTGCTTTTATTTTGAGTCCTCCATCTGAGGAGTCCGTTTTCTCATCACTTCAAGACGCCCCACTCCTCCGTTATCCCATTTTCTCTGACTTACTGAAACCAACCTCTCTATAAAATGAATTTGAATGTGAGAGAGAACACCCTTGTTTTGAGTCAACTTAGATATGTTTGATTACAGTTAAAGCATACAAGATCCTTTGTGAGTGATGTTGAGCGCATTAACTGTCATTATTGTTAGTAACATTGGGTAGGTAAGTGAGTGTTGAGTCTGCCAGGACAAACGATACCCATCGGTTTCGTTCCCTAAGAATGACCATGAGTTTCTGACGGCTACTGAAGTTGTATTATTTTGTCGCCCCGACATCAGAGAATCTGATGTTTATAGTTTAGTTAGTGTCAGTTGTCTATTTGAGAAAGTCATTAATTTCCTGATTATTCTGTCAACCGGTATAATCTCCAAGATCTAACGTCTCCCCATGAATAGCTCCTTGTTCGCCTCAGGCCTGAGCTCGCAAAATTAATGTTATCAACGTGTATATTCCACCTTTTCCTGGCAAGCTCAACCTCTGATTAGATTATATGAATAGACATGGGTAATTACCCTGATAAGGAACACCGGAGTTCATAAATAAGTATACGGTGATCCAAAATGGTAGAGAAGGTATGTTGTTGTTAAGATCGACCTTTCTGGTATGAATAAGGAGGCCCAAGCTGCCCAGCGGGTGCACGTATATACCTCGACACGAGGAAAATCACGCATTCGTGACCACTCAACGTCTCCAGGTATGTTAACGTGTGTTCCCGCCTATTAATTCAGGTTTAACTTAGTCAATTTTGGTGGGAGAATATCAGTGCTCTGTGTTAACAGGTAATTCTGTTCTTCAATTAAGTCTGAGTAACGTGAGATTTAGATATTGTCTGAACCGTTTCATTTGGATAATAATAGTTGAAGTTAGACCTTTACGCATTCGTGACTTCCTCAACGTCTCTCCAGTGTGTTGAGCTGAATACTCATCGGCTAACGTGGGGCGGTAACCGGGTTGGACGATGCCGTAATTCGACAGGACTGAACTGGGAAGTCCGTTTCCTGCAAATCAGGCGCCCACTCCCGGAGCGTGTGTCGGTCTCCAACCGACCCCTAACAGCGATCTTCATTTGTTGTAGAGACCAGCGTTACCCTGGGGCACTCCTCACAGTTACACAGGCCTAAGTATTATAGTACCTTGTTTGGGGGATGACTAGCAGAAATATAGTATCCCAGGTTAAGTATTGAACCACTGAATGAGAGCTAAAAGTGCCATGTTGTTCCTTGTGAATTAACAGGAGGTATTGTATGTTGAGATAATTGTGGAGTTGTTCAGTGTGCTATGTATTCATTGGTAGTACCATGAAATGATAATCTGAGAGTATAATGATATAACCAAGAAGTGAAGAGTTAATTTGCTACTTGGTAAGGCAAGACCTGAGGGTCCAGTGATATCTGGTGTATACCCAGTACTGACTATCATGTGGCAGAGTGACAATACCACAATTGTCGATTGAAGTAATAAGTATTTGGAGGTATTTAATGAGGTAATAAGTTCTTGAAGTGTTTGATGACTTAAGAAACAAATTGCAGTTCTGTTTTGTCTGAGTGAATCTAAGAT
>NW_024748472.1:0-53906 GCF_018991925.1 Homarus americanus
CACCATACACCCCTCAGCATCACCATACACCCCAGCACCACCATACACCCCCAGCACCACCCATACACCCCAGCACCACCATACACCCCCAGCACCACCATACACCCCAGCATCACCATACACCCCAGCACCCTCAAATTTGCATACACCCTTTGGAAAATCTCTACCCTATACAATCTCTAGCACCACCATACACCCCAGCACCACCATACACCCCTGTGCACCACCATACACCCCTGCATCACCATACACCCCCAGCACCATACACCCCCAGCACCACCATACACCCCCAGCACCACCATACACCCCAGCACCCTTGGCACCCATACACCCCTGAATGCACCTCACTCTATACACCCTGCATCACCATACACCCCTAGCAATTCACCATACACCCCAGTGTCTCACCATACACCCCTCAGCACCCAAATTTCTATACACCCCCTCTCTAGCACCCTACCTCTAATATACACCTCTTGTGCACCCACTCTATTACACCCCAAATTCCAGCACTCACCATACACCCCAGCACCACTACACACCCACCAGCACCACCTCATACACCCCAGCACCACCATACACCACCAGCACCACCATACACCCCCAGCACCACTCCATACACCCAGCACCACCACATACACCCCAGCACCACCATACACCCTCAGCATCACCATATACACCCCCAGCACCCCAGCACCACCATACACCCTAGCACCAATTATTACACCACCATACACCCCTTTGAAAGTACCCCAATTTATATGACCTTGGAAGCACCTCACACCATACACCCTAGCACCACCATACACCCTCAGCACCACCACATACACCCCAGCACCACCATACACCCCCAGCACCACCATACACCCCAGCACCATACACCCCAGCACCACCATGGCACCCCCAGCACCACCACACCCCCAGCATCAAATTCATACACCCCCTAGCACCACCTATACACCCCCTCAGCACCAACACATACACCAGCACCACCATACAATCTCAGCACCAACATACACCCTGAAAGCACCCACCCTATTTACACCCCTTGTACACCCACCTCTACTACTTGGACCCCCCAGCACCACCACACACCCTCACTACACCCTCAGCACCACCATGAACACCTTTGAAAATTCCCACTCTATACACCCCTTTAAAGCAATTCTACCTATACACCCCTTGTGCTAATCTCAAATTCTATACACCCCTCAGCACCACCGCTACACCCCAGCACTTACTTATTACACCCCTTGAAAGCACTCACCTATTACACCTCTCAGCACCCCACCTCTATTGACACCCCAGCACCACCATACACCCCAGCACCATACACCCCCCAGCACCACTGATACACCCCAGCACCACCATACACCCCCTAGCACCAGCCTCCATGTCAATCCCCCAGCACCATACACCCCCAGGCACCACCATACACCCCAGCACCCAAATTCTATTAAGCACCCCCAGCACCACCATACACCCCAGCACCACCATACACCCACCAGCACCACCACACACCCCAGCACCACCATACACCCCAGCACCACCATACACCCACCAGCAATCTCACCATACACCCCAGCACCACCATATACCCCCAGCACCACCACACACCCCTCAGCACCACCATACAACCCCAGCACCACCATACACCCACCAGCACCACCCATACACCCACCAGCACCACCATACAACCCCAGCACCACCACACCCCCAGCACCACCATACACCCACTGTAGCACCACCATACACCCACCAGCACCACCATACACCCACCAGCACCACCATACACCCCAGCACCACCATACACCCTAGCACCACCATACACCCCCAGCACCACAATACACCCCCAGCACCACCATACACCCCTCTAGCACCACCATACACCCCAGCACCACCACACACCCCCCAGCACCACCACACACCCCACAAAGCACCACCATACACCCCCCAGCACCACCATACACCCCAGCACCACCATACACCCCAGCACCACACCATACACCTCCCCCAGCACCACCATACACCCACCAGCACCACCATACACCCACCAGCACCCACCATACAACCCCAGCACCATACACCCCAGCACTACCTATATACACCCTGTAGCACCACCATACACCCCTCTGTGCACCACCATGCCACCCCAGCATCACCATACACCCAGTCTCAGCACCACCCACACCCCCAGCACCACCATACACCCCCAGCACCACCATACACCCCCAGCACCACCCACACCCCAGCACCACCTCACACACCCCAGCACCTCAACACCATACACCCCCAGCACCACCATACACCCACCAGCACCACCCATACACCCCCAGCACCACCATACAACCCCAGCACCACCATACAACCCCAGCACCACCATACACCCCCAGCACCACCATACACCCCCAGCACAACCATACACCCCCAGCACCACCATTAAGCACCCCAGCACCACCACATACACCCCCAGCACCACCATATGCCAACTTGGGCACCACCATACAACCCCAGCACCACCATACACCCTCAGCACCACCATACACCCCCAGCACCACCATACAACCCCAGCACCACTCATACACCCCCAGCACCACCATACAACCCCAGCACCACCATACACCCCCAGCAAGCACCACCATACACCCCAGCACCACCATACAACCCCAGCACCACCATACACCCCCTAGCACCCTAAATTCTAATACACCCAGGCACCCTCCCACCATACAACTTGTTGGGCACCTCCTAAATTTCATACAACCCCAGCATCACCATACACCCCCAGCACCACCATGCCAACCCCAGCACCACCCATACAAATCCCTGTGCACCACCACACCCACCAGCACCACCATACAACCCCAGCACCACCATACACCCACCAGCACCAATTATACACCCCCAGCACCACCATACACCCCAGCACCACCATACACCCCAGCACTACCTTATACACCTCTGCACCACCCACATACACCCCCAGCACCACCATACACCCACCAGCACCACCATGGGCCACACCCCTCAGCACCACCATGGCACCCCCAGCAATTCACCATGTCTCCCCAGCACCACCATACACCCACCAGCACCACCATACAACCCCCAGCACCACCATACACCCACCAGCACCACCATACACCCCCAGCACCACCTCATACACCCCCAGCACCACCATACACCCCTCAGCACCACCCCACACCCCAGCACCACCATACAACCCCAGCACCACCATACACCCCCCAGCACCACCATACACCCCCCAGCACCACCATACACCCCCCAGCACCACCATACAACCCCAGCATCACCATACACCCCTGTGCACCACCATACACCCCTGCACCACCACACAACCCCAGCACCACCCACACCCCTAGCACCACCATACACCCTCAGCACCACTATACACCTCTACAGCACCACCATACACACCCCCAGCACCACCACACACCCTCAGCAGCACCACCATGTACAACCCCAGCACCACCATACACCCTCAGCACCACCATACAACCCCAGCACCACCACACACCTCAGTACCCACTATACAACCCAGCACCACCATACAACCCTCAGCACCCCACCATACACCCCCAGCACCACCATACACCCTCAGCACCACCATACAACCCCAGCACCACCATACAACCCCAGCATCGACCATACACCCCCAGCAATCTCACCATACACCCACCAGCACCACCATACAACCCCAGCACCACCATACACCCCCAGCACCACCATACACCCCTCTAGCACCACCATACACCCCCAGCACCACCATACACCCCCAGCACCACTTCATATACACCTCAGCACCACCATACACCCCACACCTCAGCACCACCATACAAATCCTTCAGCACCACCATACACCCCTTCATAGCACCACCACCATACACCCCTTCAGCACCACACCACATAAGCACCCCCAGCACCACCATACACCCCTCTCAGCACCACCACACACCCCCAGCACCACCATACACCCTCAGCACTACCATACACCCCCAGCACCCTGCCCATACACCCCCAGCACCACCATACACCCCCAGCACCACCATATACAACCCCAGCACCACCCACATACACCCCCAGCACCACCATACAACCCTGCATCACCATACACCCCAGCACCACCATACACCCCCTAGCACCACCATACACCCCCAGCACCACCATACAACCCCAGCACCACCATACACCCTTCAGCACCACCATACACCCCAGCACCACCTCATTACATACACCCACCAGCACCACCATACAACCCAGCACCACACCCCCCAGCACCACCCATACAAACTCCCAGCACCACCACACACCCCCAGCACCACCATATACACCCCCAGCACCCCTGCCAACCCCAGCATCACCATACACCCCAGCACCACTATACACCCACCAGCACCAATTTCATACACCCACCAGCACCACCTCACACCATGCCACGCTTCCTTGCCAAACACACCACGCCTTGCTGTAAACACACCACGCCCCTTGCTGTAAAACACACCACGCCCCTGCTGTAAACACACCACGCCCCTTGCTGTAAACATACCACGCCCCTTGCTGTAAACATACCACGCCCCTGCTGTAAACATACCACGCCCCTTGCTGTAAAACATACCACGCCCCTTGCTGTAAACATACCACGCCCCTTGCTGTAAACAAATCACGCCCTTTGCTGTAAACAAATCACGCCCCCACCTGTGAGAGTTGATATAGACAGGAGCGAGGTAGACAAGGAGGGGAGGAGGGAGGGAGGTTGAGGGAGAAGAGGGTAGACAGGTAGGACAGGAGGGAGGGAGGGAGGGAGAGGGAGGGGAGGGAGAGAGGGAGGGAGGGAGGGAGGGAGGAGGAGGAGGAGGCTGGGGGTAGGAGGTAGGCAGGGAGTGAGGGAGGGTAGGGAGAGGGAGGACAGGGAGGGAGGAGGGTGAAGGTAGACAGGTAGACAGGAGGTAGGAAGGGTGACCTAAGAGTCGACTTTCACTATATTTCGCCCCTCAGGGCCAAGGTGACTCTCTGGTCCTGTGTACGAAGCTTCCTCCCTTCCTCCTTCCCTCCGACCTCCTTCCTCCTCCGACCTCCTTCCTCCGGACCTCCCTCCTTCCCTCCTCCCCTCCCTCCTTAAGAACATAAGAACATAAGAACTCCTTAGAACATAAGAACATAAGAATGGAGGGAAACTGCAGCGGGCCTGTTGGCCCCATACAAAACTGTCGATTTACACAACTATTGCTCATATAAGCATCCAGCTATGTTTTGAAGCAGTTCAGGCGTGTTCAGTTAATGATAATATTTGGTAACGATTTTCCATTCATCCTACTTTGTTCCAAACCAGTGTTTACCTATTTCCCGCCTAAATCTAAATTTTGTCTAATTTAAAACCATTGTTCTGAGGATTCGCTCCTGGTTGGATGGTTTAGTACCTTTGTAATGTCCTTTGTTAGCCCTACCTTCCACTTATACACCTCTATCTGAGTCGCCCTCGCTCTACGTCTCTCAAGAGTGCAAATTAAGATGCTTTAACCTGTCTCTATACTCAAGGTTCCTAATGCCCAGGATTAGTCTTGTCATTCTCCTCTGAATTCTTTCAAGATTCTATATCCATTCTGTAATACAGTGACCAGAACTGAACTGCGTAATCCAGGTGTGGTCTCACAAGAGCAGAATACAGTTTTGGAATAAACCTCTTCTAGTCTTGTAACTAACACTCCTTTGTATGAACCGTGCTGATAGCCTTATTCTGACAAAAACCCATTGTTTTACTTGGCTTAAGAGTTCCTACTTATCATTACTCCTGTCTCTCTAGATCAGGTTTCTCATTGTTGTTCATCTGGTATCTGGTTTCCCTGTTTATCTCCTTGCTGATTACTTTACATTTTGTCCATGTTGAATTTCATCTGCATTTTTACAGAACCATTCAAAGAATTTGTTTAAGATCTTCCTGTAGTTTTGCTGAGTCTTCGTCAGATTTAATAACACGCCCTATTTGGTGTCATCAGCAAAATTTACTTATGTTTACTGTCTATGCCGATATCTGTATCGTTTTGTAGCCTATAATAAATAATAATGGTCCGTGCAGCCTTGGGGAACTCCACTTGTGATGTTGCTCAATGGGACTTGGTATGATAATGCTCTTTCGCTGTTTCCTGTCCTGCCAACACGCCCTAATCCATTTAAGGATGTGCATTTGATGCCGCGAACTTCTGCCTTTTAATTAGTCTTTCGTGGGGTTTCTGTCTGAAGGCTTTTGCTAAGAATCTGAATATACCACATCATAATTGTGCCCCTCGTCCACCTATTCGAAAACTGATGAAAAAGAATGTTAATGGAATTGGTTAGACAAGAACGTCCGCTTGTGACCATGCTGGGAATCATTGGCTCAATCGGTGCTTCTCCAGAGTGATTTCGAATAGAGTTTAAATGATTGCTTCCAGTAATTTTCTAATGATGTTAGGCGGATTGGGCGGTAGTTAGAGATTAGTGATCCTGTATCACTTCTTGTCGTTATTACATTTAGCTATCACTCCAGGATTCTGGTACTACACCTGTTTTTTAAGGACATGTTAAACAACTTTGCTAAGAGGCATACTAAGCTTACATTCGCTTTAATACTCTGGCAAATGTCTCGCCGGGACCAGGTGACTTACATAATAGGCTGGTTTGTCTGTTGCTTACTAACATCGTTACTAGTCACCCTATTATCTCGCTTAATTTGTTTTCTTATATCTCTGAATAGAGTCAGTGCCTCCAGTGTCATGTTTAATTCTCTGATGGTGAAAACTGTTGAAAAATATTTATTAAAATTATTGCTCATTTTCTCTGTCGTTATCAGTGAGCTCACTTGATTGTCTGACCGTATTGGTCAGCTTTTTCTCATGTTTTAGTTTGATACATTTGGTAGAATCCTTTTGGGGTTTGTCTTCGCCTCCTTATATCCTTACCTCATTATTCCTCTTTGCTTTCCTTATCTCGGTTTAACCCTACTTTCGCCAATACCCTATAATAGCAGTGAATTTCGCCACGATTTATCCTTCTACCTATAGCCTTCCTTTGGCCAATGATGTTCTTTAAATAATTATTTATCCATTTAGGGACATTGTTGTCTGATCTGAGTTTTTTGTATGGTATGTTCTGCCTTTGTGCATTAAGTAACTCACTATTTAAATTGTCGTGGAACCCGGCAATCTCAGATCTCGTTATCAGGTCGGTGTCATCTGTCAGGTTCACGGCCAAGCGCGACACCCCCTCTCTCAGCTGCCTCTTTAAACTGTCAAAGTTCGCCCTTCTGAAATCTGGTACTTAAGTGGAATTTTCCTTACGTCTGCCCTGAAAATCTAGCTGGAATCTAATTTCTTTGTGATCTCTGTTTGCAAGTTCGTTCCCTACCTCGACACTGCTAATGAGGTTTTCTCTGTTAGACAGAACTAAATCGAGTATATTATTACCCCATGTGGGTTCGGTTATATGTTGACATAGAAAACAGTCCTGGATCGTCTCGAGAAAATCCTCTGATTCTGAGTTACCTGTAAGGTCAGTCCAATCTATTTGGCCAAGGTTAAAGTCGCCTACTATACAGACTTTGTTGTGTATGGAAGCCCTGCGCATTTCATCCCAGATAAGTCGCTCATTGACTCTATCAAGATTGGGAGGTCTATATATTACTCCTGTGATTAATTTTTCCCTACCGTCGATTAATTCTATCCAAATTGTTTCTGTATTCCGCTCAGTTTTTATTTCCTTATTTATTTCACACTTCAGATTATCCCTAACATAGATTGCTACTCCGCCTCCTTTCCTGGTCTGCCTATCGGTATGGAACAGTTTGAAACCCGCAATTTGGTATTCGACCGGTAACTCACGTAAGTCTAGGTTGATCCATGTTTCAGTGAAAGCTATTATATCGATTTTTTCAGTACATACCAAGGCCCTATTATCATCCATTTTGTTTCATACTTTCACTGTTCATGTAGTATACATTTGCTAATGGTTCTGAGTCCCCTTTGACTGCTGCTTAGTTTTAAACTCCTGTCTAATTTAGTTTTGTCACTGCCCCAACACTATTTCCCAATCTTCACTCTTGTTTACCTGCCCCACTGCAGTCTCCTCTCCTGCACTTCTGTGCTCATAATAAGGGGTTCTCCTAGCAGCTTAAAGATTCTGATATCTTTTGAACTGCCTCTAGAGCTCCATGTTGGTTGCTATCTATCCTGACAGGTAATCTTTCATCCCTCAGTATAAAGGTCCCTTCTTGCCATAGAAGTTGTCCCAGTTGTCAATGAATGGGACTGATATTGACTTGCAATATCTGTCAAGACGGTCGTTGACACCAACCGCCCTTGACAACCATTCACTGCCAACTTTCCTTCTAGGCAGGATACCGCATATGATAGGGATCCCTCCCTTAGTCCTAATACGATCTATAGCTGCCTTGAACTTATCAAGAAGCTCCTCGCTCCTACACCGGCCAATATCATTGCCTCCTGCACTAGGCAGATAATGGGTTTGTTCCCATTACCAGACAAGATATTGTCCATCCTGTCAATTATATCCCCCACCCCAGCTCCTGGCAAACACACCCTCATCCTATTTTTGTTTTTACCACAAAAGGCCCTGTCCATGTACCTTACCTGTGAGTCACCAACAATTAAAGTTTTTATACCTTCCTTGTCATCCCTGTCCCTGACTGTACTAACGTCCAATTCGTCTATCAAGGGACTGAACGGGTTGGTACACTTAGCTGTTGTTGTCGTTGTTGTCGTATCCTTGGTGTACTTCTTCACCACCAGCTTCGTCTTCCCACTACTCACCACCTTCGCTTGAGTTTTCGTCAGACACTGGCTCCCGTTTTAATTTCGCCAGCTCTTCCTTTAATTTCAGGTTCTCCAACGTGGTCCTCTCAATTTCTTCCTTGGCCCTCGCCAATTCTTCCATGGACCACTCCAGTTTGGTCAACAAACTCACATACCCAAGACCGCACATAGCACTGGCCATATCTTAGCCAACAGGAGAGGTTGTACCAAGACCCAACACGTCTTGTGTCAGGTGAAGCTGAGGAAGGTGTCCTGGAAGACCAGTATGGCTGACGAACTTAACAGGACAGCTGGCGAGGTGTGCACGGCAGCTGGAGTGACAAACAGCACTCTTAACATTCTGCAGGTATGGCGAGTGTTGGGTCTTCATGGGTGGAGGTGCCAGGAAGGTGTTCCAACTGGTCGGTGCATCACTAGTACCTCACCTTGGCTCACGGATCGTCTCACCCGTCAGTCGCCAGTATACGTCAGCAGGGAACATCCAGAAGCATCAGCAGCAGTACACATAAACGTTTAATAGCCAGTAGTAGTCACCAACAGCCGTCACACTAGTAGTTACAAGCCACCAGCTTCCCTCCTTCCCTCCCTTCTTCCCTCCTCCCCTTCCTCCTTCTCTCCTCCCCTCCTTCCCTCCCTCATCCCCTCCTTCCCTCCCTCCAACCCTCCCTCCTTCCCTCCTCCCCTCCCTCCTTCCCCCTAATCCTCCTTCCTTTCTTCCTCCCTCCCTCCTTTCTTCCTCCTCCTCCTTCCTTTCTTTCCTTTCCTCCTTCTTCCTCCCTCCCTCCCTCCTTCCCCCTCCCTCCCTCCTTCCTTCCTTCCTGACCCCCTTCCTCTCCCTCCTCCCTCCTCCTCCTCCTTCCTCCTTCCTTTCTCCTCCTTCCTTCCTCCCTGTCTCCTCCCCTTCCTTTCTTCCTTCCCTCCTCCCCTCCCTTCTTCCCTCCGAACCTCCCTCCTTCCCTCAGACTCTCCTTCCTTCCTCCCTCCCTCCTTCCCTTCTCCCTTCCTCCTTCCTTTCTTCCTTGTGAGTACGTTACCCCCCCCATTTATTATAATGTTCTTAGATCTTCCTTTTTCACACCTCAGTGACTCTGAGTTTTTACTGTTCCTTAATCAGTATCAATGTTCCCACAATGATGATGCTAGTGTCATTTCCTTAGATGTGCTAGATCGTATGTGTTACACCCCTTTACCCATGGTGTCGACACAATACTCCCTCAAATCGATCCTGATGCCTTTCTACAAAACTCACTGGGTTACACCAACCCCATCTGTAACTATTACTTTCCTGACTCTCCCGAGTTTAGTTCTAGTCTCCTACTACCTCATTCCTTCTCCTTGATTAGCCATAACATCAGCAGTATTCCCCTACATCTAGATACCTTTTTAGATCAGTGTTTATCATCTATTGCCCACAAATTTGATGTACAGTCAGTCACCCAAAAAAGTCCTGTCGCGAACCATGAACCCCGAGATTCAGACTCTTGAATCCGAAGCATTTATGGACAGAATAATGTATCAGTGTCTACTGCTTCGGGTTCACGAGTCTGAATCGTGGTTCGCGACAGGACTTTTTTGGATGACTGTACTTGGATTCTGTGAGACCAAACTCACTAACGATATTGACCATTTGTATAACATTCCTAATTATAATAGACACTGCGTCAACACGTCACGACACAGTGGTGGTGTCGCACTATATGTTGATATCAAGTATAACACTTCTGTAAGAGATGATTTAAAGGTTCAGGAGGAGTACATGGAGAGTGTTTTCATTGAATTACGTAACGACACACGAAATATCCTAGTAGGAGTAATCTACAGAAGACCCCACACTAATGTAAGGAATTTTCTTGATACATTTTCGGAGGAAAGACTGCTACATTACAGGAGATTTCAACCTTGATCTATTAAAATCAGAAACCGACACCTCAGTATTAGACCTTCTTGCTACCTGTCATTCTAAACTCTTCTTCAACACTATAACCAAACCCACTAGAGTAAATGCCACCTCTGCCACTGTGATAGATCATATCTGGACTAAGAACACTCCTAACAATCTTGCAAGTGGAATTATTTATAACAATATCTCAGATCACTTCCTAGTTTTTGCCATGTATAAAACAGCTACAAGACCTGAAAGGTCTAGTAGAGTCTCAATCCAATACAGAGACTACTGCACCGACAACATGCTCCTTTTTGAAAACAACCTAATGAATGCTAACTGGGATCTTGTCTATGCCTCCAACAACCCTAACGTGAACAGCTGTAACTTCTCTTGCATCTTAAATGCAAGGAAATTTGCAAAAAGACCCATAACTTTCGGTGATGCTTACCGAAGTATCAGAAAGAGTAACTCAAGCAGTTAGAAATGCCAAACGTAACTATTATACAAATAAGCACCAGTCAGCATCAGGCAAAAGTAAGAAAACCTGGAATGCCATAAATTCTACTCAATAAAGGAACACTCAGCCTTTGGGCCCCCACTCAGCTTTTATGATAAATGAATTCAGTTGTAACGGAACCCTACCCCATCGCCAACCACTTCAATGAATATTTTATTAATGTTGGCAAAAATCTTGCAGAGAGCATCCCTGATCACCATGAGGAATTTAGAGCCAACCTGCAAAACAGACAGATGAATTACTGGCCACCATAAAAATGTCCAAAGATGTAGCAGCAGGCGAAGACAATATTCCAATGAGCATCATTAAGAAAGTGGCCACTTATTACTACCTGTTCTCTTCCACATTTGTAACTCCTCCTTCACTCGTGGTGTCTTTCCTGATAAACTGAAAATTGCTAAAGTCCACCCGGCATATAAAAAATCTGAGGACAAAGGTCTCTTCAAGAATTACCGCCCCATATCAGTCCTCCCAGCCTTGAGTAAGATACTGGAATAGCTAGCATGTAATAGACTAAATTCCTTCTGCAATGCCAATAACATCTTTACAGACTCCCAGTTTGGATTTAGAGCTAGAAAGTCGACTGAGAGTGCTCTGCTATCCTTTACTAATGACATCTTAAATTCCTTTGATGACAGTCAGTTCACAGTCGGTATATTCTTGGACCTCTCTAGGCCTTCGATACTGTGGATCATACCATCCTCCTTTCAAAGCTTGAACATTACGGCGTTAGGGGCCTGTCCCAATATTGGTTTACCTCATATCTGTCCAACAGGATGAAGTATGTCTGCTATAATAACCACCAATCTGACTCCCCGCCAATCTTGTATGGAGTCCCCCAAGGTTCCATTCTCGGTCCAGTACTGTTTTTGTTGTACATAAACGACATAGTCTATGCCAGCTCACTCATAAAATACAACTTATTTGCAGACGATACTAATCTCTATGCCAGCAACTCAGACCCCCATTCCTTGATGAGAACTATGAACACTGAATTAACTAAAGTCGGGACCTGGGTAATACGTAATAAACTGACCTTAAACCTTGAGAAAAGCCACTACACGATCTTTCACAGAAGGAAAACTTACCCCCAGACTTGGACCCCCTGTACCTTGGTAATATATTCCTCAAATGCGAAGAAAATACTAAATTCCTCGGAGTTATTGTTGATGAGAAACTTAACTGGAGAAACTACATACAATCCATTCACAGTAAAATCAATAAACAGTGTGGTATCATGTATCACACTCGACAGTCACTCACTCTCACAGCAATGAAAGAAATCTATCATGATCTTGTTTACCAACACCTGATACACTGTCACACACTGTGGTGGGCCTCTGGCTCTTCAAAAACACAATCTCTGGTTACTGCACTAAAGAGAGTTGTACAGACAATGACCTACTTGAAAAAAAAAACAGATCACACAAACGAAAAATTTGCTATATTGAAATTTTTAAGATTCGAAGATATTAACACCTACTGCTGTGCCCTCTTTGTTTCAAATCTATCAATCACTTGCTTGACAATAATTATTTCCAGTTCCGGAATAATCAAAGATACAACTTAAGGCACCCAGAGCTACCAAGACCACCCCCCATGTGCTCCTCTCAGTCCCAGACCTCCGTAAATTATCATGGTGTGAAGGTGTGGAACAACTTACCCCCACCCATCCGAGCAAAGACTATGCTCCCTTCCTTTAAATCATCTCTTAAAAAATATCTATCGTTTAAGTATTAATATTTCTTGTAACACTTACTATATTTACAGTACCTGCTTTTATTGTACCATCAAAACCGTTTTATCGGAAATTATCATGTAAATAAATACGTAATTACCATTGAGATGAACATAATTGCCAACTAGACATAATCCTGACAGCTCTGTCCTCTTGTTCAACCTTATTACCGAACAAACCATGTTGTACTGCTCCACCATTATACTTATGTTTTTCAATTCCACTGTAATTTATATGTATATATATATATATATATATATATATATATATATATATATATATATATATATATATATATATATATATATATATATATATATATCTGTATATATAAATAAAAAATAAAAATAACAAATAAATAAAATAATTAAATATTGAAGTGATAATATGGATATATATATATATATATATATATATATATATATATATATATATATATATATATATATATATATATATATAATAATAATAATAATAATAATAATAATAATAATAATAATTAACTGTTTATTGAAAGAGCTTGGCAGCCAGAAGGCTGAAAATATAGTTATATATTTGGGGAATGGGTTTCGAATTACAAATAATATACAAGTAACATAAGTGACACAAATAAGACATATAATAACTAGATGGGGAAAAGCTCAAACTACAGTTCATTTCAACACAGTGACAGTGCAAGGAGTAGTGTTTACTGGGAGTGAATACACTGGTTTACATTATTGATAATTTTTACAATGGTTGGGACTGGGCTGTTCTTATAGCGATCAGTTCGTGCACGTATGGGCTGGATGCGGTTGTGGTGTCGAACAGCAATTCTCGGACTAGGGATCTCAGGTGGTAGTAGGAGCCGGTGTCGAGAATGGTGTAGAAGCTTCTTACCAAATTTGCAGATGAGGTCGTGGTGATGGTCAGTGAGAGTCGAAAGGGTCAGTGTGTATGTATGTATATATATAAATAAATAAATCAATCAATCAATCAATAAAAAATAAAAATAATAAATAAATAAAATAAATAAATATTGAAGTGATAACCGTGGTAACATTATGACATGTTCTTATTACCACCATGCTATTGTACTATTCCAGATGTTATTAAATGTTACATAATACTTCCTTGAGATAAATGTATAGTATATATCAGGTGCCTCAAAGAGAGCTCAGGTTCTCAACTGGCTCAGCCATGTTAATATTGTTATTATTATCCACTCTGTATCTGTGTTTTACTGGCAAAAATAAACTGTTTCAATTCAATTCAATTCCCTCCTCTCCTCCCTCCTCCCCTCCTTCCTTCCCTCGTCCCTTCTCTCCTTTCCTCACTCTCCGACACTTCTCCCTTCCCTCCGACCCTCCCTCCTTCCCCTACTCCTTCCCTCCGACCCACCCTCCTTCCCTTACTTCTTCCCTCCGACCCTCCCTCCTTCCTTTATTTCTTCCCACCGACCCTCCCTCCTTCCCTTACTCCTTCTCTCCTACCCTCCCTCTTTCCTTTCTTCCTTCCCTCTTCCCCTCCTTCCCTCCGACCCTCTGTCCTTCCGTCCGACCCTCTCTCGTTTCCGCCCTCCTTCCCTTACTCCTTCCCTCCGACCCTCCCTCCCTCCCTCTCTTATTCCCTCCTTCCCTCTCTCCCTTACTCCCTGCCTCCGTTCCTACCTCTCAGAAAACGATACCCTGACCTACACCACAAAGTTGTGACTGAGGACATCGATATTGTGTGTCTGCAGGAGTGTCTCACACCTAATGGTAAGCCCCCACCCAGTCTGCCCAATTATGTGTATTATGATCCCAGTTCTACTCACACATGTTTAATATATGTTAAGGAGTCACTACCGCATGTACCTCTTGTATTCAATTCAATTCAATTCATTTCAAACTACCAACCTTCAGTACCATGGGATCACTATCCACCTGGGCAACTCCACACTCAACGTGCTAAACGCCTATGCTCCCTCAGATCAGCTTCAGTACACAGATCTCCCAAACTTTTTACACACTGAGCCCACTGTCCTGATGGGTGACCTGAATACTAGACACAAGAAATTAGGTGACTCCACCACTAACACCAATGGTAGGAGACTTATCTCACTTCTCAGCGCATAAGAAGATGCTCAAATTATAGGTAATAATGAACCAACACACATCTATGGCGGGGCTGTAGACAAGTGTATTGGCTTTAATCTATCATACACAACTCATAGTTCTGATGTTGTCACTGATCTTATGTCTGACCATAGCCCAATCCAAGCTAGTATACATGTAGCCAATGACACCCCCACTGGTGGTAAACTCAACAGACGTTGACTCACAATCAAGTAAGAACATGAAAGCCATTTAATAGACTTCATCCATGACTGGTACAAGGATTACAAACCTGACAACTACCAAAGTTTCCACGATGATCTGATAGATAGGACTCAGACATACTTCACCAACAATGTCTCCACCAAAAAAAAGGAGAAAACGTGGTCAGCATAATGGGAACAGGCAACAGCAGTGCTATAATGACCCTGAGCTGAAAAAAACTCAGGGCTAGAGTCAGGATGGTGGGTAAGGGTTACAAACAAATTAGAACACCCCAAATGTTACAATTGCATCAAGTTTCCCTTGCTGCCGCCAGGGAACGTGTAAATGAACTCAGACAAAATGTATCGGAGACATGTGTCAACAGCCTGAACCAACACACATCCCTCAGCAGAGCATGGAGAGTCATAAGCACAATGAGAGGTAAAAAATGTAGACACGTCTCCCATCCAAACCCGGTGCAAAAATCGAATGAGCAAATAACAAATTGGGCTCATGTCTCAAGCTTTGACATGTTACCAACTAGGACTCGAGGACTCCCTGATGCAAAGTCTGTAGAGAGAAGTAATCTTATCAAATTTATGCTGGGCAAACAGCACGATGAGTGTGATGTTCCATATACTGAGTGGGAGCTTGAGGGCGGCGTCAACCTAACCTAACCTGGAGAGGACGGAGTCACATACAACATCGTTAGACTACTTAGGCGTGTGCCGGGCAATCCATTATTGGCATTGTACAATATGAGTCATGCCGAGGGCCAACTACCCACATCATGGACCAGCATATTGTTGTACCAATACCGAAACCAGGACAGCCTGATGCTTTTCGTCCCATATCACAAACCAGCTGCCTGTGTAAAACCTTTGATAGGACGGTTCTTGGCAGACTCTTATATAGAATCAGAGAATGTCTTCTAACATAAATGGCTTCACATAATTGCATTACCACATTCCTAACTGTGCATGAGGATAAAGGGCACAGATAAACCTCATTTCTTGACCTAAAATTTGCATTTGATAATTATTGCCAATAGGCAACTTATATTGTACAAACTATCCAAAATGGATATAGGAGGTAGGCTGTTACACTGGATAAGTGGTTACCTAACCAACAGAAGGGTTGTTGCACTGTTTCGGGGTTACAAAAGTGAAGTTAAAGATATGCAATTTGGTACCCCTCAAGGTGGAGTACTTAGTCCCACCTTGTTCAATGTTCTTATGAATGCATTATTAAATTCAATACCAGACAACCCCAGCAATATCACAATCAGCTATGCTGATGATATTCTTATACATACTAAAACTCATCGTGAAATGCAAACCACCCTGAACCATGTATACGCAGCCTGTGAGAACTTCGGTCTTTTTATCTCCACTGAGAAAACTAAGGTGTTCAACAAACAAGCTGGTAACCGCAAACGCGGCCCCGCCAAGTTCAAGATAGGTAACAACACTATTGACTATGTTTCTTCTTTTAAATATCTTGGTGTCTCCGTCCCTTGTACCCTACCTGCCATACAACAGCTAACCAGCCAATGTATTGACAGACTGAAACCTCTTAGAAGTGTAGCGGGGTACAGCCCACATTATGGTGCTAATATTAGAATTGTTAAAACAATGTACCTAGGCTATATAAGATCTCTGATAGATTACCACGCACCAGCCCTGGTCTTTCGTGACGGGAAAGGCATTAACATGCACGAAAAAATGCAAATAAAACCCTCAGAATTACCGAAGGAAGTCCCATAAGCACTTATGTACTTAATATGAGGAAAGAAATGGGGTATACCCAGTGTCAGAGATAAAATAATTGACGCCAACCTCATGATAGCCCCGAGGCTTTTGTGTGGTGATCCTGATAACAGTGTTTCCTTAAAATTGCTAGAATGTATAAACCATGGGACTGCTGAGTCTAAATGGATCCAAACTACAGCTACACATATTAAGGTGTTTGGACTAGACCATCTTTTCAAAGATGAGACACAACAGCACTTCTTTCCACCCTGGCGGACAGTTCCCTTCGATATCACAACACCGACATGTCTGCTTAAAAGATCAATTATACAAAGTATTTATCTTCAACACACGGCCAAATTGAGAGCTCTATATTGATGGTTATCGTAACACCGCCTGTGGGAGAGCTGGAAGTGCTCTCGGTGTGACACAACCTAACGTTAATACAATTGAAAAAGGAGTTAAAATTAAAAACCGGGCATCCACTCTATACAAAATGAATTAGTTGCCATACTCACAGCTATTAAAGTTATTGAAACCACTGTCACTGACAGTCTCATCACCACTGACTCTCTATCCTCACTACTTGCCCTTGACAACCCTCAAGTTGTCACGCACTTGTTTCTGAAGTCAGACATAAATATGCGTACCTTGTTGAGAGGGGTGTCAAGATCAAACTGTTGTGGATCCCCTCTCACATAGGCCTCAAAGAACATGACAGAGTTGATGCCTTCGCCAAATTCGCGTCTAACAAAGACACTGTTGAATACAATCTGGGTCTGTCAGAAAAAGCCATTATAAATGTAATTAGGAAGGAAGTTATTGATGAATTTGACGCAAGCAGACAATTGCAAACAGGCACTAGTCCATCCATTGTTTACCAGGATGAGATGTATCAAATAACACATGTATATGGAGCAAGTAACAAGATCACTAGATTGCAAGATTTTGTAACCGCTAGACTAAGGTTAGGATGTAAGTACCTCTAGCTGTATGTTCCTGAAGCAGATGTGAACACGACTAAATGTAAAGTGTGTGGCCAGACATATGGCCACACACTTGAGCACTACGTCCTCGACTGTGTGAATATAGAACCTTTTAGGGATAGGTCTAAGCACACTGTGTGTGAAATGGGACAACACTTTATCTCTAATGGCAAGACAGCCGACACACACTGTATTAAGATTGTTTCTACTTTTTTGCACTTAGTAGCTATATCAGTTTCCATGTATAGAACCAAACACACAATCAGTGCCGGATTTAGACCTGTGGAGGCCCATGGGCAGCCTCTTTGTGGAGGCCCCCCTCATTATAACTACCCAAGAGGGTGGGGTGGCGAGTGAAGGGAGCCTAAACATCTGGGAGTTCCGGGGGGCGCTGTAAGCCCCCCCGGGAAAATTTTGAAATTTGAACACTTCTTTGGAGAATTTTGAAGCCATATGCAGTTATATTGAGGAAATTAGAACCTTGAGAAATTTTTAATTAACTGTATATTTATTGATAGTGTACAAATTCCCAGCACACACACACACACAAAAGTGAGACATGACTGGAGTCATTCATGTGGTTTCAAGTCGACCAGCCCTGATATAGCTGTGGAGGCCCCTGGGCAGCTGCCCACTTTGCCCACTCCTGAATCCGGCCCTGCACACAATGTGCTTGAATACCTCTCACGCAAACGTGAATAACAAAGTGAGCGGCAAGACATACTGCCTCACACTCCTGTACTCACGCAGTTGTGAATAAGATACCCTCTATGTATAGAACTAAACAAAGAATTTATTTGAAATACTGTGTAACATCCAGTGCCATAATATCCTGACCACAGGGGATAGTTATACTGACCCTTTGTGAACTCTACTCTGTAATCCTTTTGCGTTACCGCTCACACGATGAGTATGGGGTGCACAATAAACTAGCCACTGTAAGTGACAA
Source organism: Homarus americanus (assembly GCF_018991925.1). Classification (NCBI taxonomy): domain Eukaryota; kingdom Metazoa; phylum Arthropoda; class Malacostraca; order Decapoda; family Nephropidae; genus Homarus; species Homarus americanus. The sequence continues at coordinate 18,931 of NW_024748472.1, forward strand.
AATTAATTATATTAAATATCCCTTACTCCCTCTCTCTCTCTCATTCTCTCCCCTACTCCCTGCTTCCGTTATCGTGGTGACAGTTGTTGTACAGTGATGGAGGAATCAGCCTGTATCCTATGCCAATAAATTTCCTGTTATACGTCTTGCTTGTATGCGTCCGCCGCCTTCGTACATAACGTGAGAATTGGTGTACAGTGATCTTATGTTTTGAAGGAAGATGTTTAAGGATTAGGGCGTAAGTTAACGTCCTACGAGAGTTGCAGCTTAAACCATCGTCCATAAAGAGTCACAGCTTAAACCATTGTTCTTAGATTGTTAGTTTAAACCATCGTCCATAAAGAGTCACAGCTTAAACCATTGTTCTTAGATTGTTAGCTTAAACCATCGTCCATAGAGAGTTACAGCTTAAACCATCGTTCATAGAGTTGCAGCTTAAACTATCATCCTTAGAGAGTTACAGCTTAAACTATCATCCTTAGAGAGTTACAGCTTAAACCATCGTCCATAAAGAGTCACAGCTTAAACCATTGTTCTTAGATTGTTAGTTTAAACCATCGTCCATAAAGAGTCACAGCTTAAACCATTGTTCTTAGATTGTTAGTTTAAACCATCGTCCATAAAGAGTCACAGCTTAAACCATTGTTCTTAGATTGTTAGTTTAAACCATCGTCCATAAAGAGTCACAGCTTAAACCATTGTTCTTAGATTGTTAGCATAACTATCGTCCTTAGAGAGTTACAGCTTAAACCATCGTTCATAGAGTTGCAGCTTAAACTATCATCCTTAGAGAGTTACAGCTTAAACTATCATCCTTAGAGAGTTACAGCTTAAACCATCGTCCTTAGAAAATTACAGCTTAAACTATCGTTCAAGAGTTACAGCTTAAACTATCGCCCTTAGAGAGTTACAGCTTAAACTATCGTTCAAGAGTTACAGCTTAAACCATCGTTCAAGAGTTACAGCTTAAACTATCGTTCAAGAGTTACAGCTTAAATTATCGTTCAAGAGTTACAGCTTAAACTATCGTTGAAGAATTACAGCTTAAACTATCGTCCTTAGAGAGTTACAGCTTAAACCATCGTCCTTAGAGAGCTACAGCTTAAACTATCGTTCAAGAGTTACAGCTTAAACTATCGTTCATAGAGTTACAGCTTAAACTATCATCCTTAGAGAGTTGCAGCTTAAACCATCGTCCTTAGAAAATTACAGCTTAAACTATCGTTCAAGAGTTACAGCTTAAACTATCGTTCAAGAGTTACAGCTTAAACCATCGTTCAAGAGTTACAGCTTAAACTATCGTTCAAGAGTTACAACTAAATTATCGTTCAAGAGTTACTGCTTAAACTATCGTTGAAGAGTTACAGCTTAAACTATCGTCCTTAGAGAGTTACAGCTTAAACCATCGTCCTTAGAGAGTTACAGCTTAAACTATCGTTCAAGAGTTACAGCTTAAACTATCGTCCTTAGAGTGTTACTGCTTAAACCATCATCCATAGAGAGTTGCAGCTTAAACTATCGTTCATAGAGTTACAGCTTAAACTATCGTGCTTAGTGTGTTACTGCTTAAACCTTCAAACTGTCAAGCAAAAATCGATCAGAAATAATTTATTCGTTTCCTATGTAAATAAATAAATTTACATAAGCATGTTGCCTTAAACACTATGTAAATAAGGTGACCTCGACACAACAACAACACTCACCCACACCAGTAAGTCAGTCAAGGTTTGTGGATATATAGGTCATGTCAGCTGCCTCTTGATAGGTGGGGGATGATAGGTGGGGGATGGGGGTGAGGAGACTGTGTGTGTGGAGGGTAAGAGAGGGGGTCACGTGTGGAGGGTAGGAGAGGGGTTCGTGTGTGGAGGGTAGGAGAGGGGTCGTGTGTGGAGGGTAGGAGAGGCGTCGTGTGTGGAGGGTAGGAGAGGGGTTCGTGTGTGGAGGGTAGGAGAGGGGTCGTGTGTTGAGGGTAGAACAGGGGGTCGTGTGTGGAGGGTAGGAGAGGGGGTCATGTATAATAATAATAATAATAATAATAATAATAATTAACGGTTTATTGAAAGAGCTTGGCAGCCAGAAGGCTGAAAATATACAGTTACATATTTGGGGAATGGGTTACGAATTACAAATAATATACAAGTAACATGAGTGACACAAATAAGACATATAATAACTAGATGGGGAAAAGCTCAAACTACAGTGCATTTCAACATAGTGACAGTGCAAAGTAGTGTTTACTGGGAGTGAATACACTGATTTATTACAAGTTATTGATAATTTTTACAATGGTTGGGACTGGGCTGTTCTTATAGCGATCAGTTCGTGTACGTATGGGCTGGATGCGGTTGTGGTGATACCACAATTCCCTGGACTAGGGATCTCAGGTGGTAGTAGGAGCCGGTGTCGGGGATGGTGTAGAAGTTTTTACCAAATTTTTACAGATGAGGTCGTGGTGATGGTCAGTGAGAGTCGAAAGGGCTCAGTGTGTTGAGCGCTTCTGATATGTGGAGTAGGAAGGAGAGAATAATCTTGCATGCCCTTTTGCACTTTTTTCTAGGTGTTTACGTTGTGTGGCATTTAGGAGGAAGACCAGGTGGGGAGGCATAGGTGAGCTTGAAGTAGTGATGGTTAAAACACTGAGGAGTTGCAGGAACCCGAGGGACTTGAGTCGGCGTAGGAGGTGAGACGAAACTGGAGGATTTGATAAACCTCACCGACGTGTGGTTCAATTTAGTTTGTTGTCTATGACGCCGAGGAGCTGTGGAATCTACAACCGAGTGTGTTACCTCAGAGTAATGGAAGGAGGACAATGTCGGAGGAGAGGTTGATGTGCATAACCATGGTCTTGGTATGGTTGATGGTGACATGGTTGTTGGTGGCCCAGTTTTGGAGACTGTTCAATAAATCCTGAAGGGCGGTATAGTTGGGAGCAGAATTGTTGACGCTGATCCCAATGGTGGAGTCGTCGACATATTTCCAGCGAGCAGGGGTTTCTCTTAGGCATCATTGATGACATGGAAGGAAGCAGAGTGATCCCATCTTGGTGCCTTTGGGGACGCCACAGGTGAGTGACTGAAAGGTAGAAAGCCCTCGGAAGCGTACAGCTTGGCGTCGGTCACCTGAGGAAGTCTGTGCCATGGTATAAGACTTCCCGGAAGCCAGGTAACAGAATGTTGATGATTATATTGTGGTCGACTAGGTCGAACGCTTTTAGTGAAATCAATGAAGGCGACGGCTAGACGTTTTTCGTTTCTCGAGATGGCGGTATATGTAATCGAGAAAGCTGTGGAGGGTAGGAGAGGGTTCTGTGTGTGGAGGGTAGGAAGGATGGGGAGGAGGTCGTGTGGGAGGGTAGGAGAGGCGTCGTGTGTGGAGGGTAGAACAGGGGTTCGTGTGCGTGTGTAGAGGGGAAGAGGAGGTCGTGTGTGGGGGGTAGAGAGGGGTCGTGTAAGGAGGAGAGAGAGGGGCTGTGTAGAGGATAGGAGAGGGGGTCGTGTTGTGTGGGGGTAGGGAGGGGTCGTGTGGGGAAGGAGGGCTGTCTGTGGGGGTAGGGGCAGAGGAGAGAGGGGCTGTGGGGGGGGAGAGGTCGTGGGGGTAGGGAGGGGGTCGTGAGGGGGTGGAGGGGGTAGGAGAGGGGTCGTGGAGGATAGGAGAGGGGATTGTGTGGGAGGGTAGAACAGGGGTCGTGTGTGGGGGTAGGGAGGGCCGTGTGTGGGGTAGAGGGGTCGGTGAGGGGGTAAGGGAGGGGGTCGTGTGTGGGTAGAGAGGGGTCGTGTAGAGGATAGGAGGGATCGTGTGTGGGAGGGTAGAACAGGGTCGTGTGTGGGGGTAAGGGAGGGGTCGTGTGTGGGGGGTAGGAGAGGGGTCGTGAGGGGGGGGTATGGAGGGGGGTCGTGTGTGGGGTAGAGATGGGGGTCGTGTGTGTGAGGGGGGGGGGGTCGTGTGTGGGGGGGGGTGGGAGAGGGGGTCGTGTGGGGGGAAGGGGTCGTGTGTGGGGTAGGAGAGGGTCGTGTAGAGGATAGGAGAGGGGATCGTGTGGGAGGGTAGAACAGGGGTCGTGTGTGGGGGTAGGGAGAGGGGGCTGTGTGGGGGTGGAGGCCGTGAGGGGGTAAGGGAGGGGGTTGTAGGAGAGGGCCGTGTAGAGGATAGGAGAGGGATCGTGTGGAGGGTAGAACAGGTCGTGGGGTAAGGAGGCCGTGGGGGGTAGGAGAGGGGTCGTGAGGGGGGTAGAGGGGCCGGGGGTGGAGATGGGGGTCGTGTGAGGGGGTAGGTGGGTCGTGTGTGGGGGGGTAGGAGAGGGGTCGTGTGGGGGGGTGAGGGTCGTGTGTGTGGGGAGAGGGGGGTGGGGGTAAGGGAGGGGTCGTGTGTGGGGGAGAGGGTGTCGTGTGTGGGGGGTAAGGGAGGGTCGTGTCGGGGGTAGGAGATGGGGTCGTGTGGGGGGGTAGGGGTGGTGTAATGGTCAGCATCCTCGCCTAGCAAGCGACGAGCGTACCTGAGTTCGATCCTCGGGCAGTGAAACTATGGCAAGTTTCACGCCATTCCTGTCTCCCAGCAGTAATTGGGAACCTGAATGTTAATCGATTTGCGGATCGTATTCCGGGGTAATGGTTAGCCAGTGCAGTTGGCGAGTTGTCCAGTCTTCTCGGACTATTCCTTGACACTGGGTCAGGCAGCTCGTTAACTTGGGGTGTGGTTGTTGTGTTGGCGACAGCTTCTAAACCTTAACAAATTCACGCCTTAGAGGCCCTTGGGCCAGCCATCCTCGATTTCGAGGGGCTTCCATTATTATTATAGGGGAGGGGGTCGTGTGTGTGGGAGGGTAGGAGAGGGGGTCGTGGTGGGGGGGTAGGGAAAGACTACTCTTTTTGTATAAATTGTGAGAGAGTAATTCCTATCCCAACATATTAAAGATCTGACTCATTACAGAGGGAAGCAAAGACTCAAACCGCTGGACCTCATCATAACTACCGAGAAGGGTATGGTGGCCAAGCTGGAACACTTAGCCAGTTGTAACCAGTCACCAAGTAACGTTGTCCTTCAGGTTTAACTGTTACTTGGTTCATGACAAAACCATGCCAAGGTTCAAATATTACAGCGGCGATTGCTTCAAGATGAGTGAGGAAATAAGGGGTAATCACTGGCCTGACTCACCGAGAAACGAGAATGTGAATTTCACACTGAATATTAAATTGCCAGTAAAGTAAACTATTTGATTGATAAATATATACACAAGACCAAACCCAATGGCTCCAGGACTACAAGGAAACTGTTACACATGAACCATGCAGTGGTTGACGAAGTTAAAACGAAATCTCAGATGTTCAAATGAGCAGGACAGTGGGATGCATGCCAGGTCCAGGAACCAAGCAAAGGAGAGTGTAGAAGGCCTAAAAGAGAGTTCCAGAGGTTAGGTTAGGGTTTCTACCGCTATGCAAAGTCGAAATTAAAGACACGTGTAGGAGTATCAGATGCTAAGAGAGTTGTGCAGCGAGCATGCGGAGCCCCTGAAGATCCTGTTCTGCAGAATTGCAGATACATGGATGAGCAAAAGGTCCCAAACGACTGGAAAATGGCACATGTGAGTCCTATATTCAAACAGGGAGATCGCCACTCCACGAATAATTATAGACCAGTGAGCCTAACTAGTATAGTGTGTAAAGTACTAGAAAGCATTACAAAAGATGCCATGATGGAACATCTACGAAACAACCTAGTAATGGACTGCCAACACGGTTATATGCTGGAATGCTCCTGCTTGACACATTTACTTAAGTTAAGGTGGTGGCTGTGTGGACGTAAATCCTGGAGAGTGGTGGTAATATTGATAACGTTATCTAGACTGTGCCAAGATTTTCGACAGCGTGCCCCATGGAAGGTTCATATTGTAGGTAGCATACAAGGATAACAAAGCAGAGGTAAAAATGGGAGTGTATAACAGACCCCAGTAGTACACATATTGAGGCATTGAATGTTACGGAGTGTTTCCAGTAGAGTAAATTGTATCATTAGTTCTGTACATAGGAGTTGATTGATTCACACCTGCGTGAGTGTTACACTACAGGGTGAGGCCTTATGTTTGGCTATACACTTTGTTATTTACAGGTTCCTGAGGGGCATTCAGGTTTATTGTGTGTTTAGTGCTATACATATGAATTAAATTAAATTAAAGACGCAAAAAAAAATATAAAATCTTAATTCATGAACTATATTGCCACCAAAAATAAAAGTGTTGTGTCACTGCGTACAGTGTGCTTGGATTTGTCCCTAAAAGGTTCAATTTTTTCTCATTCTAAGACGTAGTGTTGGAGTGTGTGGCCATATCTGAACACACACTTTACAGTTAATTTTATTCACATCTGCCTGAAGGGAATACTCCCAGAAGTACTTATAGCATAACCTTACTCTCATGCAGTGGTTCTCAAGCTCGGGGTAAAAACTACATTTTGGCTGGGGTAATATGCTTCTGTTGGCACGGTGGGGTAACCTCGTATTTAACACTTATAACACTAACGTTTGCCGCGTTTGGCAACTCGTGAAGTATTCTCCTCACTATAGACTAAGTCTATAACAACACTGTAACTGTAGCACTATTATTGATTTTTGTATAAGACAGACTAGAATTGTAAACTTGGTTGTAAAATAAACTTTATTGAATAAAAAGTAAGAGTAAAATTTTACGTTGGGGTAACTCGAACCTGCCAGACTTTAAATAGGGGTAAAACTGGAAAAAAAGTTTGAGAACCACTGCTTTAGTGGTTACAACTCTTATAATCCAGTGATCGTGTTACTTGTTTCATTTATAAGACAATGGTTTGTATCCTGGTTGCACTTGTCTGCTTGCTTCCAATTCATCAATAAGTTCTCTTCTGATTACAATCTTTAATGTTCTGCATGACAGTCCTACATTGTATTCAAAAGTATCTTTATTGGACTTGAGTTTAGCGAAAGCATCAATTCTATCATGTTTACTTAGGCCTATGTGAGAAAGAATTCACAGTACTGTATCTTGATCTAAACGCCTCCGTCAATAAGGTACGCGTATATGTGACTGGCTTCAGAGACAAGCACTTGACAATTGTAACAACTTGCTGAGGGAGTCAAGGGCAAGTAGTGAGGATAGAGAATCAGTGATGATGAGACTGTCATTGACAGTGGTTTCAATAAATTCAATAGCTGTGAGCATGGCAACTAATTCAGTTTGTAGAGTGGATGCCCAGTTGTTAATTCTAACTCTTTCTCAATTGTATTACCGTTAGCACTTCCGGCCCTCCCACAGGCGGTGTTAAGAGAGCCGTACGTGTAGATGGTCTCTGTGATGTTACCATCAGTATGCAGGGTGTGTATGTGTTCAAGAACTCTCATTTTGGCAGTGTTGGAGATAAGTCATTTGGGTGGGGTATGTACTATGTAGGTATTGTTATATCGAAGGAATTGTACGCCAGGGTGGCAGGAAGCACTACTGTGGCTCAGCTTTTTACAGATGGTCAAGTCCAGTGGTTCTCAACCTTGTTTGCCCCATGCACCCCTTTCACCATATGTCAGAATGTCATTCCCCCCTCCTTTCCAAGATTGTCTGCCTTAAAAAGTGCATTCCAAATAATATGCATATAATACTGAAAATCCTTTATTTTTTCCATATTAGTACATATACATTCCCCCGAAAACCTGAATTCCTGGGGAATTCCCCCCTGGTTGAGAACCCCTGGTCTAGTCCAAGCATCCTCATATGTGTAACTGTAGTTTGGATCCATCTAGATTCACCAGTTACATGACTCATATATTACATCAGTGAGACTTGCGGAAGCAGTATCAGGCTCACCAAGCAAAAGCCTAGGGGCTATCATGAGGTTGACTTCAATTATTCTATCTCTGACACTGGCTATACCTCGTTCTTTCCTCATATCAAGTACTTTAGTGTTTATGGGACAGCCTAAGATAATTCTAGGGTTTTGCATTGCACGAAGGGCAAATGCTGGTGAGTGATGATCTATCGGAGAACGTACCGTATATAACCGAGGTATATTGTTGTAAAAGAAATAATATTAGCGTCATAGTGTGGGCAGTACCTAGCTACACTTAAGGGTTTTAACTGTAAGTACAATGGGGGCTTAGCTGTTGTACGACAGGTGAGTACAGGGGATAGTTAGCTGTTGTACGACAGGTGAGGTACAGGGGATAGTTAGCTGTTGTATGACAGGTGAGGTACAGGGGATAGTTAGCTGTTGTACGACAGGCGAGGAACAGGGGATAGTTAGCCGTTGTATGACAGGCGAGGAACAGGGGATAGTTAGCCGTTGTATGACAGGTGAGGTACAGGGATAGTTAGCTGTTGTATGACAGGCGAGGAACAGGAGATAGTTAGCTGTTGTACGACAGGTGAGGTAACAGGGATAGTTAGCTGTTGTATAAGACAGGTGAGGTACAGGGATAGTTAGCTGTTGTACGACAGTTGAGGTAATAGGATAGTTAGCTATTGTATGACAGGTGAGGTACAGGGGATAGTTAGCTGTTGTATGACAGGTGAAGTACCGGGATAGTTAGCTGTTGCTTGATAGGTGAGGAACTGGGGATAGTTAGCTGTTGTATGACAGGTGAGGTACAGGATAGTTAGCTGTTGTATGACAGGTGAAGTACCGGGATAGTTAGGTTGCTTGATAGGTGAGGAACTGGGGATAGTTAGCCGTTGTATGACAGGTGAGGTACAGGGATAGTTAGCTGTTGTATAATAGTGAAGAACGGGGGATAGTTAGCTGTTGTATGACAGGCGAGGAGCAGGGGATAGTTAGCTGTTGTACGACAGGTGAGGTACAGGGGATAGTTAGCTGTTGTATGACAGGTGAGGTATGGGGATAGTTAGCTGTTGTATGACAGGTGAGGTACAGGGGATAGTTAGCTGTTGTACGACAGGTGAGGTACAGGGGATAGTTAGCTGTTCTATGATAGGTGATGTACAGGGGATAGCTAGCTGTTGTATGACAGGCGAGGAGCAGGGGATAGTTAGCTGTTGTACGACAGGTGAGGTACAGGGGATAGTTAGCTGTTGTATGACAGGTGAGTAACATGGGATCGTTAGCTTTTGTCTGAGAGGTGAGGAACAGGGGACAGTTAACTGTTGTATGAGAGGTGAGGAACAGGGAACAGTTAACTGTTGTATGAGAGGTGAGGTACAGCGGATAGTTAGCTGTTGTATGACAGGCGAGGAACGGGATAAGTAGCTGTTGTATGACAGGCGAGGAGCAGGGGATTGTTAGCTGTTGTACGACAGGTGAAGTACTGATAGTTAGCTGTTGTACGACAGGTGAGGTACAGGGGATAGTTAGCTATTGTATGATAGGTGAGGAACAAGGGATAGTTAGCTGTTGTATGATAGGTGAGGAACGGGAGATAATTAGCTGTTGTATGACAGGCGAGGAATAAGGGATAGTTAGCTGTTGTATGACAGGTGAGGTACAGGGGATGGTTAGCTGTTGTACGACAGGTGAGGTACAGGAGATAGTTAGCTGTTGTATGACAGGCGAGGAACAGGGGACAGTTAACTGTTGTATGAGAGGTGAGGAACAGGGGACAGTTAACTGTTAATGAGAGGTGAGGAACAGGGGACAGTTAACTGTTGTATGAGAGGTGAGGAACAAGGGACAGTTAACTGTTGTATTAGAGGTGAGGAACAGGGGACAGTTAACTGTTGTATGAGAGGTGAGGAACAGGGGACAGTTAACTGTTGTATGAGAGGTGAGTAAAAGGGACAGTTAACTGTTGTAAGGAGAGGTGAGGAACAGGGGACAGTTAACTGTTGTATGAGAGGTGAGGTACAGGGGATAGTTAGTTGTTGTATGACAGGTGAGTAACAGGGGATAGTTAGCTTTTGTCTGAGAGGTGAGGAACAGTGGACAGTTAACTGTTGTATGAGAGGTGAGGAACAGGGGACAGTTAACTGTTGTAAGGAGAGGTGAGGTACAGGGGATAGTTAGTTGTTGTATGACAGGTGAGTAACGGGGATAGTTAGCTTTTGTCTGAGAGGTGAGAACAGGGACAGTTAACTGTTATATGAGAGGTGAGAAACAGGGGACAGTTAACTGTTGTAAGGAGAGGTGAGGTACAGGGGATAGTTTGTTGTTGTATGACAGGTGAGTAACAGGGGATAGTTAGCTTTTGTCTGAGAGGTGAGGAACAGGGGACAGTTAACTGTTATATGAGAGGTGAGAAACAGGGGACAGTTAACTGTTTTATGAGGGGTGAGGAACAGGGGACAGTTAACTGTTGTATGAGAGGTGAGAAACAGGGGATAGTTAGCAGTTGTATGACATGTGAGTAACAGGGGATAGTTAGCTGTATCACACACCTGTAGCACACACGTGTACTATACACCTGTACTACACACCTGCACCATACACCCGTATCACACACCTGTATCATACACCTGTACCACACACCTGTATCACATACTTTGTATCACACACCTGTACTATACACCTGTACCACACACCTGCAACACACACCTGTATCACACATCTGTACTACACACCTGTACCACACACCCGTATCACACACCTGCACCACACACCTATACCACACACATGTACTACACACCTGTACTACACACCTGTATCACACACCCATACCACACACCTAAAAAACACACACCAGAACCATACACCTGTATCATCCACACCTGCATCTCACACCTGCACCACACACCTGTATCATAGACACCTACACTTTATAGTTGTACCACACACCTGGACTACACACCTATACCACACACCTACACTATAAACCCAGGAAGTAGGTAGTATAATGTGTTGGCTAATGGTAGACCCTGCTGCCATGTGTGACCAAATCCCAGGTTGCTCATATGACTCTTTGCCTCATTTACACACAATTGCAGTCTCAATTGTTTCTCTTACTACTGACAGCACAATATACAGTACATATATTGTTGCTCACTTTTGATATTTTTTCATTTTCCTATTTCTTTATGGTTCTTTTAATATTATTATTATTATTATTATTATTATTATTATTATTATTATTATTATTATTATTACATTTTTGCCCCCCAGGCCCCTGATGGGTCAGGTTGCCCGGTTGGGCTAATCCCTGTATAAAAAACACTATATCACACACCTGTACCGCACACCTATATCACACACCTGTAACACACACCTGTATCCCACACTTGCAATACAAACCTGTACCACACACCTACACTACACACCTTTACTACACACCTGTACTACACACCTGTATCACACACCTGTATTCCACACTTGCATCACACACCTGTACCACACTCCTGTAACACACACCTGTAGCAGACACACTTGTCCCACACACCTGTATCACACACATTAACACCATGCACCTGCACCAAATAACTGTACTACACACCTGTAGCACACACCTGTTCCGCACACCTGTACCGCACACCTCTATCCCACACCTGTACCACACCTGCACCGTACCCCCTGCACACACACCTTTATCACACACACTCACCTGTGTCTCACACACACACCTGCACAACACATCTGTATCACACACACACCTACACCGCACACCTGTACTACACGCCTGCATCACCCACCTGTATCACACAGATGTATCACACAAACCTGAACCACACAAATGTATCATACACACCTGCACTCCACACATGTATCACACACCTGCACGACAGACACCTATAATACACACCTGTATCACACACACCCGTTTCTCACACACACCTGTACCACACACACCTGCACCACACACCTACACCACACACATGTACTGGCCAGCAGGGTGTTCTTATGTTTCAAGTATAATGATGTCTGCTAGCCTTGAGTACAACACTTCAAGTTTGACCAACACTGCCCGGAGGACCACTTAATGCCGAGGTAGACCTCCACACTGGCACAGACAAGTGTCAAACTGTCACTGTCAAGGAGTAGAGGAAGGGGAGGAGGAGGAGAATAGGTCACAGGTACTTACAGTTCCTTAACATACCATCACAGGTCCTAACATAGCATCACAGGTCCTTAACATAGCGTCACAGGTCCTTAACATAGCGTCACAGGTCCTTAACATAGCGTCACAGGTCCTTAACATACCATCACAGGTCCTTAACATAGCGTCACAGGTACATAACATAGCGTAACAGGTCCTTAACATAGCGTCCAGGTCCTTAACATAGCGTCACAGGTCCTTAACATATCCCGGGTCGTAACATACCATCACAGGTCCTTAACATAGCGTCCGGGTACATAACATAGCGCAACAGGTCCTTAACATAGCATCACAGGTCCTTAACATAGCATCACAGGTCCTTAACATAGCGTCACAGGTCCTTAACATAGCGTCACAGGTCTTAACATACCATCACAGGTCCTTAACATAGCGTCACAGGTCCTTAACATAGCATCACAGGTCCTTAACATAGCATCACAGGTCCTTAACATAGCATCACAGGTCCTTAACATAGCATCACAGGTCCTTAACATAGCATCACAGGTCCTTAAACATAGCATCACAGGTCCTTAACATAGCATCCAGGTCTTAACATAGCATCACAGGTCCTTAACATAGCGTCACAGGTCCTTAACATACCATCACAGGTCCTTAACATAGCATCACAGGTCCTTAACATAGCATCCAGGTCCTTAACATAGCGTCCCGGGTCTTTATAGCGTCACAGGTCCTTAACATAGCGTCCAGGTCACAACATAGCATCCGGGTCCTTAACATAGCATCACAGGTCCTTAACATAGCGTCCGGGTCCTTAACGCATCCAGGTCATAACATAGCATCCAGGTCTTAACATAGCGTCACAGGTCCTAACATAGCATCACAGGTCCTTAACATAGCATCCAGGTCCTTAACATAGCATCACAGGTCCTTAACATAGCATCCAGGTCCTTAAACATAGCATCACAGGTCCTTAACATAGCATCCAGGTCCTTAACATAGCATCACAGGTCCTTAACAGCATCACAGGTCCTTAACATAGCATCACAGGTCCTTAACATAGCATCACAGGTCCTTAACATAGCGTCACAGGTCCTTAACATAGCGTCACAGGTCCTTAACATAGCGTCACAGGTACATAACATAGCGTCACAGGTCCTTAACATAGCGTCACAGGTACTTACAGGTCTTTAACAAAGTGGTATTTTTTCTTGGGTTTGCGTAACGTGTCAAACGCTTGTAGCATCTCGTCAGGTACGAATATATTCTTGAGGTAGAACTGTCCGACCCTTGCATCCATCTCCGGGGCTGTGCTGTGGGCTGTGCTGAGGGGCATACCTAGGTTGTACACCACAACAATGTGTAGCCAACCACTACCGTCACTACACACACACACCTCACAGTCTACCACAAGCAGTGCTTCACTACGCTTCTCTGTACACTAAAGTGATGTGTTTCACTAACAGTGCTTCACTACGCTTCACTGTACACTACAGTGATGTGTTTCACTAGTGGTTCACTACACCTCACTGTACACTACAGTGATGTGTTTCACTAACAGTGCTTCACTACGCTTCACTGTACACTACAGTGATGTGTTTCTGCAATGGTTCACTACACTTCACTGTACACTACAGTGATGTGTTTCACATGCAGTGCTTCACTACACTTCACTGTACACTACAGTGATGTGTTTCACATGCAGTGCTTCACTACACTTCACTGTACACTACAGTGATGTGTTTCACATGCAGTGCTTCACTACGCTTCACTGTACATTACAGTGATGTGTTTCACTAGCAGTGCTTCACTAAGCTTCACAAGCTCCATGTTTCAACAGCTACACGCTCTCAGGTACAGAACCTCACGTCTCATCCTCGTTCATTACTGTACACACCTTGTCTCCTCCCTCACCTTATGTCATTAATAGGAAGTATTTGTACACTTGTTCATGAAAGGTTCAAGTGTGAAACAGGCAACAATGGTCACTTGCAGAGCATTAACTACCGCTGTAGGAGTAACCACATAAGTGTCCGCTGCTACAGGAAAAAAGCGGTAATTGTTCGCTGTTACAGGACTCACGAGGTCCTCTCAGTAGGGGCCAGCAGGCGACCCTTCTCTCGCTCACATTCACCCCAGCACTGCCCCAACCCTGCCTCGTCGCCCTGCCCTGCCTCGCTCACTACCCACCCAGCCCTACATGCCGTACCCTACCCACTACCCACTTTACCTTACCCTGCCATACTACCTACTTTACCCTGCCTTACCCTGCCCATACACAACACCCTACCTTACCCTGCCATACTACCCACTTTACCCTGCCCTACCTTGCCACACTACCCACCCTAACCTACCCTGCCATACTGTCCACTTTACCCTGCCCTACCCTGCCATACTATCCACCCTGACCTACCCTGTCATACTAGCCCACCCTAACCTTCCCTGCCATAATACCCCACCTAACTTGCCCACACATACTACCACACCGCCATACTACCCACCCTACCCTACCTTTCCATACTACCCACACTGCCATACTACCCACCCTTCCCTACCCTGCCATACTACCCACTTTACCTTCCCTGCCACTACCAACTTTTACGCCATACTACCAACTTTACCTACGCACCATACCCACCCTAACCTACCCTGCCATACTGTCCACTTTGCCCTGCCATACTACCCACCCTGCCCTATCAACATAACGTGCCCTGCCATACTACCCAACCTACCCTACCCTGCCACATTACCCACCCTGCCCAACTCTGCCATACTACCCACCCTACCCCTCCCTGCCACATTACCCACCCTACCCTACCTGCCACTACCCCTTTACTCCCTACCCTGCCACAATAATACCTTGCCATACCACCCACCCTTTACCCTGCCATACTACCCACCCTGCCCTACCCTGCCATTCTACCCCACATTGCCTACCCACCCTCCCTACCATACTACCAACCCTGCCATACTACCCACATGCCATACTACCCACCCTGCCATACTACCCACCCCTGCCCTGCACCCTGCCCATACTACCCAACCTGCCCCTACCCTGCCATTCTACCCACCTTGCCATACTACCCTCCCTGCCATACTACCCACCCTGCCATACCCTGCCATACTACCCACCTGCCATTCTACCCACCTTGCACATACTACCCACCTACCCTACCCTTCCATATACCCACCCTACCTACCCTGCCCATTACCACCTTACCATACTACCACCTGCCCCTACCCTGCCATACTACCCCACCTTGCCATGCCTACCCCTACCCCTACCTGCTATACTACCCACACCCTACCCCTACCCCACCTTGCCATGCTACCCACCCCTACCCTACCCTGTCTACCCACCTTGCCATACTACCCACCCCTACCCCTACCCTGCCATTCTACCCACCTTACATACTACCCACCCTGCCCCTACCTGCCATTCTACCCACCTAGCCATACTACCCACCCTGCCCCCCTGCCCTCCTTGCCATACTACCCACCCCTACCCTACCCAGCTATTCTACCCTCCTTGCCATACTACCCACCCTGCCATACTACCCTCCTTGCACTACCCACCCTACCCTACCCTCTCTTCTACCCTCCTTGCCATACTACCCATCCTACCCTACCCTGCCATTCTACCCACCTTGCCCATACCCACCCTACCTGCCATACTACCCTCCTTGCCATACTACCCACCCCTACCCTATCATGCCATTCTACCCACCTTGCCATACTACCCACCCCTACCCTATCCTGCCATTCTACCCACCTTGCCCATACTACCCACCCTACCCTACCAATCTACCTACCCCTGCCCTACTACCACCTACCCTATCCTGCCATTTTACCCACCTTATGCCACTACCCCACCCCCCCTATCCTGCCATTCTACTCCACCCCACCCCTACCTATCCTGCCATTCTACACCTTGCCATGCTACCCACCCCTACCCTACCATTCTCTACCCTGCCCTACACCCCTACCTACCCTGCCATTCTACCCACCTTGCCATACTGACCACCCTACCCTATCCTGCCCATACTACCCCACCCTGCCCCTACCCTGCCATACTACACCACCATACTACCCTCCCTACCCAACCCTGCCATACTACCATTCCTTGCCATACTACCCCCTACCCTGCCATTCTACCCCACCCTGCCCCTACCCCACCTACCCCTACCCTGCCATACTACATTTTCCTGCCATACTACCCACCCTGCCATACTAACTCCCTGCCATACTACCTACCCTACCGCCCCACCCACCCCTACTACCATACAACCCCACCCCTACCCCTACCCACAACCCACCCTACCCTACCTTGCCCAGTAGGTAGTCAACCTAAAGCTGGAGATCTGTACAGAATCAACGATGAGGGGAGGCCTAGACCAACTAGTGTAGGTGTGTGTGTACCAACTAGTGTAGGTGTGTGTGCAACTAGATAGGTGTGTGTGTGTGGAGTGTGTGTACCAACTAGTGTGGTGTGTGTGTACCAACTAGTGTAGGTGTGTGTGTACCAACTAGTTAGCTGTGTGTGTGCCAACTAGTGAAGGGTGTGTGTGTACCAACTAGTGTAGGTGTGTGTGTACCAACTAGTGTAGGTGTGTGTGCCAACTAGTGTGGGTGTGTGTGTACCAACTAGTGTAGGTGTGTGTGTACACCAACAGTGTAGGTGTGTGTGTGCCAACTAGTGTAGGGTGTGTGTGTACAACTAGTGTAAGTGTGTGTGTACCAACTAGTGAAGATGTGTGTGTACCAACTAGTGTAGGTGTGTGTGTGTGTGTGTATCAACTTGTGTAGGTGTGTGTGTGCACTAACTAGTGTGGGTGTGTGTGTACAACTAGTGTGGTGTGTGTACCAACTAGTGTAGGTGTGTGTGTGCCAACTAATGTGAGGTGTGTGTGTGCCAACTAGTGTAGGTGTTGTGTACCAACTAGTGTAGGTGTGTGTGTACCAACTAGTGTGGGTGTGTGTGTGCCAACTAGTGTGGGTGTGTACCACAACTAGTGTGAAGTGTGTGTGTGCCAACTAGTGTGGGTGTATAACAATGTATGGTGTTTGTACCAACTAGTGTAGGTGTGTGTGTACCAACTAGTGTGGGTGTGTGTGGCCAACTAAGTGGGTGTGTGTGTACCAACTAGTAGTAGGTGTGTGTGTACCAACTAGTGTAGGGTGTGTGTACCAACTAGTGTAGGTGTGTGTGTACCAACTAGTGTAGGTGTGTGTGTACCAGCAGTGTAAGTGTGTGTGCCAACTAGTGAAGATGTGTGTGTACCAATAGTGTAGGTGTGTGTGTGTGTGTATCAACTTGTGTAGATGTGTGTGTGTGCACTAACTAGTGTAAGTGTGTGTGTACCAACTAGTGAAGATGTGTGTGTGTGCACTAACTAGTGTAAGTGTGTGTGTACCAACTAGTGAAGATGTGTGTGTACCAACTAGTGTAGGTGTGTGTGTGTGTGTATCAACTTGTGTAGATGTGTGTGTGTGCACTAACTAGTGTAGGTGTGTGTGTACCAACTAGTGTGGTGTGTGTGTACCACTAGTGTAGGTGTGTGTGTAACTAGTGTAGCTGTGTGTGTACCAACTAGTGAAGGTGTGTGTGTACGTAGTGTAGGTGTGTGTGTACCAACTAGTGTAGGTGTGTGTGTCCAACTAGTGTAGGTGTGTGTGTACCAACTGGTGTAGGTGTGTGTGTACCAACTAGTGTAGGTGTGTGTGTACCAACTAGTGTGGCTGTGTGTGTACCAACTGTGGGGTGTGTGTGCCAACTAGTGTAGGTGTGTGTGTACCAACTAGTGTGTAGGTGTGTGTGTACCACCTAGTGTGGGTGTGTGTGTGCCAACTAGTGTGGTGTGTGTGTGTACCAACTAGTGTAGGTGTGTGTGTGTACCAACTAGTGTAGGTGTGTGTGTACCAACTAGTGTAAGTGTGTGTACCAACTAGTGAGTGTGTGTGTGTACCAACTAGTGTAGGTGTGTGTGTGTGCACCAACTAGTGTGGGTGTGTGTGTACCAACTAGTGTAGGTGTGTGTGCACTAGTGTAGGTGTGTGTGTACCAACTAATGTGGGTGTGTGTGTGTACCCAACTAGTGTGGGTGTGTGTGTGCCAACTAGTGTGGGTGTGTGTGTACCAACTAGTGTAGGTGTGTGTTAACTAGTGTAGATGTGTGTGTACCAACTGGTGTGGGTGTGTGTGCACCAACTAGTGTGAGGTGTGTGTGCCAACTAGTGTGGGTGTGTGTGTACAACTAGTGTGGGTGTGTGTGTACCAACTAGGTAGGTGTGTGTACCAACTAGTGTGGGTGTGTGTGTACCAACTAGTGTGGGTGTGTGTGTACCAACTAGTGTGGGTGTGTGTGTGCACCAACTAGTGTAGGTGTGTGTGTGCAACTAGTGTGGGTGTGTGTGTACCAACCAGTGTGGGTGTGTGTGTACTAGGTGTGTGTGTACCAACTAGTGTGGGTGTGTGTGTACCAACCCGGTGTGGTGTGTGTACCAACTAGTGTAGGTGTGTGTGTACCAACTAGTGTGGGTGTGTGTGTGTACCAACTGAGTGAAGGTGTGTGTGTGTGCCAACTAGTGATGTATGTGTACCAACTAGTGTGGATGTGTGTGTACCAACTAGTGTAGGTGTGTGTGTACCAACTGGTGGGTGTGTGTGTACCAACTAGTGTAGGTGTGTGTACCAACTAGTGTAGGTGTGTGTGTACCAACTGGTGTAGGTGTGTGTGTACCAACTAGTGTGGTGTGTGTGTACCAACTAGTGTAGGTGTGTGTGTACCAACTAGTGTAGGTGTGTGTGTGCCAACTAGTGTAGGTGTGTGTGTGCACCAACTAGTGTAAGTGTGTGTGTGCCAACTGGTGTGAATGTGTGTGTACCAACTAGTGTAGGTGTGTGTGTGGTACCAGCTAGTGTAGGTGTGTGTACCAACTAGTGTAGGTGTGTGTGTGTACCAACTAGTGTGAGTGTGTGTGTGCCAACTAGTGTAGGTGTGTGTGTACCAGCAGATGTGTGTGTGCCAACTGGTGTGGGTGTGTGTGTACCAGCTGGGTATGGTGTGTGCCAGCTAGTGTAGGTGTGTGTGTGCCAACTGGTGTGGGTGTGTGTGTGCCAACTGGTGTGGGTGTGTGTGTGCCAACTAGGTGTGGGGTGTGTGTGCCAACTGGTGTAGGTGTGTGTGTACCAGCTGGTGTGGGGTGTGTGTGCCAACTGGTGTAGGTGTGTGTGTACCAACTGGTGTGGGTGTGTGTGTGTGCCAACTAGTGTGGGTGTGTGTGTGCCAACTAGTGTGGTGTGTGTGTGCCAACTGGTAAAGGTGTGTGTGCCACAGGTGTGGGTGTGTGTGCAACTAGGTGTGGGTGTGTGTGTGTAATGGCAGGTGTGTGTGTGTGCCAACTGGTGTGGGTGTGTGTGCCAACTGGTGTGGGTGTGTGTGTGCCAACTGGTGTGGGTGTGTGTGTACCAACTGGTGTGGGTGTGTGTGTGCCAACTGGTGTGGTGTGTGTGTGCCAACTAGTGTGGGTGTGTGTGCCAACTGGTGTGGGGTGTGTGTGCCCAACTAGTGTGGGTGTGTGTGTACCAACTGGTGTGGGTGTGTGTGTGCCAACTGGGGTGGGTGTGTGTGCCAGCTGGTGTGGTGTGTGTGTGCCAGCTGGTGTGGGGTGTGTGTGCCAACTGGTGTGGGTGTGTGTGTGACCAACTGGTGTGGGGTGTGTGTGTACCAACTGGTGTGGGTGTGTGTGTGCCATGGGTAGGTGTGTGTGTGCCAAGTGGTGTGGGTGTGTGCCAACTGGTGTGGGTGTGTGTGTACCAGCTGGTGTGGGTGTGTGTGTGCCAACTGGTGTGGGTGTGTGTGCCAACTGGTGTGGGTGTGTGTGCCAACTAGTGTGGGTGTGTGTGTGTACCAGCTGGTGTGGGGTGTGTGTGTGCCAACTGGTGTGGGTGTGTGTGCCAGCTGGTGTGGGTGTGTGTATGCCAACTAGTGTGGGTGTGTGTGTGCCAACTGGTGTAGGTGTGTGTGTGTACCAACTGGTGTGTGGGTGTGTGTGTGTACCAACTAGTGTGGGTGTGTGTGTGCCAACTAGTGTAGGTGTGTGTGTACCAACTAGTGTGGGGTGTGTGTGCAACTAGGTGTGGGTGTGTGTGTGTACCAGCTGGTGTGGGTGTGTGTGGCAACTGGTGTGGGTGTGTGTGTGTAGCTGGTGTGGGTGTGTGTGTGCCAGCTGGTGTGGGTGTGTGTGTGCCAACTGGTGTGGGTGTGTGTGTACAACTGGTGTGGGTGTGTGTGTACCAACTAGTGTGGGTGTGTGTGTACCAGCTGGTGTGGGTGTGTGTGTGCCAGCTGGTGTGTGTGTGTGCCAACTAGTGTGGGTGTGTGTGTGCCAACTAGTGTGGGTGTGTGTGCCATGGTGTGGGTGTGTGTGTGCCAAATGGTGTGGGTGTGTGTGTGTGCCAACTGGTGTGTGTGGGTGTGTGTGTGTGCCAACTGGTGTGGGTGTGTGTGTGTGTGTGCCAGCTGGTGTAGGTGTGTGTGTACCAACTGGTGTGGGTGTGTGTGCTGCTGGTGTGTGTGTGCCAACTAGTGTGGGTTGTGTGTGCCAACTAGTGTGGGTGTGTGTGTGCCAACTAGTGTGGTGTGTGTGTACTGGTGTGGGTGTGTGTACCAACTAGTGTGGGTGTGTGTGTGCCAACTGGTGTGGGTGTGTGTGCCAGCAGTGTGGGTGTGTGTGTGCCAGCTGGGTGTGGGTGTGTGTACCAACTAGTGTGGGTGTGTGTGTGTCCAACTGGTGTGGGTGTGTGTGTACCAACTAGTGTAGGTGTGTGTGTGTACCAACTAGTGTAGGTGTGTGTTCCAACTGGTGTGGGTGTGTGTGTACCAGCTAGTGTGGGTGTGTGTACCAGCTAGTGTGGGTGTGTGTGTGCCAACTAGTGTGGGTGTGTGTGTACCAACTGGTGTGGGTGTGTGTGTGCCAGCTGTGTGGGTGTGTGTGTGTGCCAACTGGTGGTGTGTGTGTACCAACTGTGTGAGTGTGTGTGTGTCCAACTGGTGTGGGTGTGTGGCCAACTGGTGTGGGTGTGTGTCCAACTGGTGTGGGTGTGTGTGCCAACTAGGTGTGGGTGTGTGTGTACTAGATGGGTGTGTGCCACAATGTGGGTGTGTGTGTCCAACTGGTGTGTGTGTGTGTGCCAACTGGTGTGGGTGTGTGTGTGCCAGCTGGGTGTGGGTGTGTGTGTGGCTGGTGTGGGTGTGTGTGTGCCAACTGGTGTGGGTGTGTGTGTGCCAGCTGGTGTGGGTGTGTGTGTGCCAACTGGTGTGGGTGTGTGTGTGTGTGTGTGGGTGTGTGTGTGCCAACTGGTGTGGGTGTGTGTGTGCCAACTAGGTGTAGTGTGTGGACCAACTGGTGTGGGTGTGTGTGTGCCAGCTAGGTGTAAGTGTGTGTGTGCCAGCCTGGTGAAGATGTGTGTGTGTAGCTAGTGTGGGTGTGTGTGTGTGTATCCAACTTGTGTAGATGTGTGTGTGTGCACCAGCTGGTGTGGGTGTGTGTGTACCAGCAGTGTGGTGTGTGTATAACTGGTGTGGGTGTGTGTGTACCAACTGTGTGGTGTGTGTGCCAACTGGTGTGGGTGTGTGTGTGTACCAGCTAGTGTGGGTGTGTGTACCAACTAGTGTGGTGTGTGTGTGCCAACTGGTGTGGGTGTGTGTGCCACTAGTGTGGATGTGTGTGGCAACTGGTGTGGTGTGTGTGCCAACTGGTGTGGGGTGTGTGTGCCAACTGGTGTGGTGTGTGTGCCAACTGGTGTGGGTGTGTGTGTACCAACTGGAGTGGGTGTGTGCCAACTAGGTGGGTGTGTGTGTGCCAACTGGTGAGGTGTGTGTGTGCCAACTGGTGTGGGGGTGTGTGTGCCAACTAGTGTGGGTGTGTGTGCCAACTGGTGTGGTGTGTGTGTGCCAACTGGTGTGGGTGTGTGTGCCACAGGTGTGTGGTGTCAAGTGGTGTGTGTGTGCCTGGTGTGGGTGGTGTGTACCAACTGGTGTGGTGTGTGTGTGCAACTGGTGTGGGTGTGTGTGTGTGCCAACTGGTGTGGGTGTGTGTGTGTGTGGTGTGGGTGTGTGTGTGTACAGCTAGTGTGGGTGTGTGTGTGCCAACTGGTGTGGGTGTGTGTATACAACTAGTGTGGGTGTGTGTGTACCAACTGGTGTAGGTGTGTGTGTGTGGTGTGGGTGTGTGTGTGTGCCAACTGGTGTGGGTGTGTGTGTACCAACTAGTGTGGGTGTTGTGTACCAACTAGTGTGGGTGTGTGTGTGTGCCAACTGGTGTGGGTGTGTGTGTGTCCAACTGGTGTGGGTGTGTGTGTCTGGTGTGTGTGTGTACCCAGTGTGTGTATGCAACTGGTGTAGGTGTGTGTGTGCCAACTGGTGTGGGTGTGTGTGCCTACTGTGTGGGTGTGTGTGTAGTGTGTGGGTGTGTGTGTGCCAACTGGTGTGGGTGTGTGTGTGGTGTGGGTGTGTGTGCCAACTGGTGTGGGTGTGTGTGTACAGCTAGTGTGGGTGTGTGCAAATGGTGTGGGTGTGTGTGTGCAAATGGTGTGGGGTGTGTGTGTGTGTCCAGCTGGTGTGGTGTGTGTGTGTGCCAACTGGTGTGGGTGTGTGTGTGTGTGTCCAACTGGTGTGGGTGTGTGTGTGCAGCTAGTGTGGGTGTGTGTGTGTGCTAACTGGTGTGGGTGTGTGTGCCAACTGGTGTGGGTGTGTGTCCAATTGTGTGTGTGTGTCACTAGTGTGGGTGTGTGTGTGCTAACTGGTGTGGGTGTGTGTACCAACTAGTGTGGGTGTGTGTGTGCAACTAGTGTGGGTGTGTGTGGACCAACTGGTGTGGGTGTGTGTGTGTGTTGGTGTGGTTGTGTCAACTAGTGTGGGTGTGTGTGTACCAACTAGTGTGGGGTGTGTGTGTGTGCCAACTGGTGTGGGTGTGTGTGTGTGCCACCAGGTGTGGTGTGTGTGTGTCCACTGTGTGGTGTGTGTGCAACTGGTGTGGGTGTGTGTGTGTACCAACTGGTGTGGGTGTGTGTGTACCAACTGGTGTGGGTGTGTGTGTGCCAACTGGTGTGGGTGTGTGTGTGCAGCTGGTGTGGGTGTGTGTGTGCCCAGCTGGTGTGGGTGTGTGTGTGTGCCAACTGGTGTGAGGTGTGTGTGGACCAGCTGGTGTGGGTGTGTGTGTGCCAGCTGGTGTGGGTGTGTGTGTGTGCCAACTGGTGTGGGTGTGTGTGTGCCAACTGGTGTGGGTGTGTGTGTGCCAACTAGTGTGGGTGTGTGTGTGTACCAACTAGTGTAGGTGTGTGTGTGTACCAACTGGTGTGGGGGTGTGTGTGTGCAACTGGTGTGGTGTGTGTGTGTAACTGGTGTGGGTGTGTGTGTAGGTGTAGTGTGTTAACTAGTGTGGTGTGTGTGTGTACACTGAGTGTGTGTGCCAACTGGTGTGGGTGTGTGTGTGCCAACTAGTTGGGTGTGTGTGCCAGCTAGGTGTGGGTGTGTGTGTGCCAGCTAGTGTGGGTGTGTGTGTGCCAGCCTGGTGTGGGTGTGTGTGTGCCAACTGGGTGTGGGTGTGTGTTACCAACTGGTGTGGGTGTGTGTGTGCCAGCTGGTGTGGGTGTGTGTGTGCCAACTGGTGTGGAGTGTGTGTGTGCCAACTAGTGTGGGTGTGTGTGCACTAGTGGGTGTGTGTCCAACTGGTGGGTGTGTGTGCCAACTGGTGTGGGTGTGTGTGTGCCACTGGTGGTGTGTGTGTCCACTGGGTGTGTGTGCCAGCTGGTGTGGGTGTGTGTGTGCCAGCTAGTGTGGGGGTGTGTGTGCCAGCTGGGTGGGTGTGTGTGTACCAGCTGGTGTGGGTGTGTGTGTGCCAGCAGGTGTGGTGTGTGTGCCAACTGGTGTGGGTGTGTGTGTGCAAGTGGTGAGAGGTGTGTGTGTACCAACTGGTGTGGGTGTGTGTGTGCCAGCTGGTGTGGGTGTGTGTGTACCAGCTGGTGTGGGTGTGTGTGGTACCAACTGGTGTGGGTGTGTGTGTAGCAACTGTGTAGGTGTGTGTGTGTGTACCAACTGGTGTGGGTGTGTTACCAACTAGTGTGGGTGTGTGTATCCAACTAGTGTGGTGTGTGCCAACTGGTGTGAGGTGTGTGTGTAGCAACTGGTGTGGGTGTGTGTGTGTGTGCCAGCCAGGTGTGGGTGTGTGTGCCAACTGGTGTGGTGTGTGTGACCAGCTAGTGTGGGTGTGTGTGTGCCAACTAGTGTGGGTGTGTGTGTGTACCAACTGGTGTGGGTGTGTGTGTGGCAGCTGGTGTGGGGTGTGTGTGTGTGTACCAACTGGTGTGGGTGTGTATGCCAACTAGTGTGGGTGTGTGTGGCCAACTAGCGTGGGTGTGTGTGTGCCTACTGGTGTGGGTGTGTGTGTGCCAACTGGTGTGTGTGTGTGTGTGCCAACTGGTGTGGGTGTGTGTGGCAACTAGTGTGGGTGTGTGTGTGCAACTGGTGTGGGTGTGTGTGTACCAACTGGTGTGGGTGTGTGTGTAATGGTGTAGGTGTGTGTGTGCCAAATGGTGTGGGTGTGTGTGGTGTTACCAATGGTGTGGGTGTGTGTGTGTGCCAGCTAGTTGGTGTGTGTGTGTGTGTACCAACTAGTGTGGGTGTGTGTGTGCAGCTGGTGTGGTGTGTACCAGCTAGTGTGGGTGTGTGCCAATTGGTGTGGGTGTGTGTGGCAGGTGTGTGTGCAACTGGTGTGGGTGTGCGCTGGTGTGGGTGTGTGTGTGCCAGTGGTGTGGGGTGTGTGTGTGTGTGGTGTGGTGTGTGTGTGTGTGCCAGCTGGTGTGGGTGTGTGTGTGTGCCTGGTGTGGGTGTGTGTGTATAACAGTGTGGGTGTGTGTGTGCCAACTAGTGGAGGTGTGTGTGTGTACCAACTGGTGTGGGTGTGTGTGTGTACCAACTGGTGTGGGTGTGTGTGTGTGCCAGCTGGTGTGGGTGTGTGTGTGCCAACTGGTGTGGGTGTGTGTGTGCCAACTAGTGTGGGCGTGTGTGTGGACAACTAGGTGTGGGTGTGTGTGTGTGCAGCTGGTGTGGGTGTGTGTGTGCCAACTGGTGTGGTGTGTGTGTGCTAACTGGTGTGGGTGTGTGTGTGTACCAGCTAGTGTGGGTGTGTGTGGACCAACTAGTGTGGGTGTGTGTGTGTACCAGCTGGTGTGGGTGTGTGTGTGTGCCAACTAGGTGTGGGTGTGTGTGTGTGCCAGCTAGTGTGTGGGTGTGTGTGTGCCAACTGGTGTGGGTGTGTGTGTGTGCCAACTAGTGTGGGTGTGTGTGTGTCCAGCTGGTGTGGGTGTGTGTGTGTGCAACTGGTGTGGGTGTGTGTGTGTGTACCAACTAGTGTAGGTGTGTGTGTACCAACTAGTGTAGGTGTGTGTGTGTGTACCAACTAGTGTAGGTGTGTGTGTACCAACTAGTGTAGGTGTGTGTGTGTGTGTACCAACTAGTGTAGGTGTGTGTGTGTGCCAACTAGTGTAGGTGTGTGTGTGTACCAACTAGTGTTACCTCAGGCTCGTGGGACACATGTTTTACCCCAGGCTTGTAGGACACATGTGTTACCTCAAGCTCGTGGGACACATGCATGTGTTACCCCAGGCTCGTGGAACACATGTGTTACCTCAAGCTTGTGGACCCGGTTTCGATTCCCGGACAGGGTGAAACTATGGGCAAGTTTCTTTACGCCATTTGCCTCTGTCTTCCCAGCAGTTGTGTTGGCGACAACTTCTACACCTTAAACATTGGGTCATGCAGCTCGTTAACTCAGGGTGTGGTTGTTGTGTTGGCGACAGCTTCTACACCTTAAACATTGGGTCATGCAGCTCGTTAACTCAGGGTGTGGTTGTTGTGTTGGCGACAGCTTCTACACCATAAACATTGGGTCATGCAGCTCGTTAACTCAGGGTGTGGTTGTTGTGTTGGCGACAACTTACACACCTTAAGCATTGGGTCATACAACTCGTTAACTCAGGGTGTGGTTGTTGTGTTGGCGACAGCTTCTACACCTTAAACATTGGGTCATGCAGCTCGTTAACTTGGGTGTGGTTACGGCACCAGTGACCACCAGCATGGGTTGTGCCACGAGTGACCACCAGCATGGGTTATGGCACCAGTGACCACCATCATGGGTTGTGCCACCAGTGACCACCAGCAAGGGTTGTGCCACCAGTGACCACCAGCATGGGTTGTGGCACCAGGGACCATCAGCATGGGTTATGGCACCAGTGACCACCAGCATGGGTTATGGCACCAGTGACCACCAGCATGGGTTATGGCACCAGTGACCACCAGCATGGGTTGTGCCACCAGTGACCACCAGCATGGGTTGTGGCACCAGTGACCACCAGCATGGATTGTGCCACCAGTGACCACCAGCATGGGTTGTTGCACCAGGGACCACCAACATGGGTTGCGGTACGAGCATGGGTTTGACCTTACTGTAGCAGGAGACAAACTGAGCGCCACGTGTCTGTACCTGCACTGTTTATGTGGTGGACGGAAATAAAGTCCACAGGAAAAAAAGTCACATGACTTGTACACATTGCCAACACAATATATATATGATGGCATTGCACGTAGGTTAAGTTAAGTTAGGTTAGGTTTTTTCCGTTCCTTTTTATGTGACTTTTTTCCTGGATTCGTTTATGTACCACCTCAAGCTCCAGTCAACTTACTGAATATCTTTCTAGCCATTCATCACTTAATCCATGTGGAGCTGAGAACACAACCCTCACACCTCTCTCTTACAACATTGTGGAGCTGAGAACACAACCCCCACACCTCTCTCTCACAACAGTGTGGAGCTGAGAACACAACCCTCACACCTCTCTCTTACAACAGTGTGGAGCAGAGAACACAACCCCCACACCTCTCTCTTACAACAGTGTGGAGCTGAGAACACAACCCCCAAACCTCTCTCTTACAACAGTGTGGAGCAGAGAACACAACCCCCACACCTCTCTCTTACAACAGTGTGGAGCTGAGAACACAACCCCCACACCTCTCTCTTACAACAGTGTGGAGCTGAGAACACAACCCCCACACCTCTCTCTTACAACAGTGTGGAGCTGAGAACGCAACCCCCACACCTCTCTCTTACAGCAGTGTGGAGCTGAGAACGCAACCCCCACACCTCTCTCTTACAGCAGTGTGGAGCTGAGAACGCAACCCCCACACATCTCTCCTACAGTATGATCACCGCATGTTAAATAACCTCAGGTAGAGGTTCCACAGCTTATAACCGAATCTCTCCTGAGGACACACACACACACACACACACACACATAACACTAAATAAGACAGGTATTTGGCAAGTGGCCCAAGACAGACCTGCCCCGCCTCCAGCCACTGGTCACGTGACGTCCAGCTGAGTATTATAGAAAACTGACTCACTCCAGCCAGCTTTCCACCACCAACTGAAGTAAATCTCACTTTCAATTTCGTTTTATTATTTCCAACTTATCATCACCTTTCTAGCCATTCAAGTTATTCTCTAGAGCAAGAAACAGGAGTTCAGTTCACTTTTGTTCAATAAAATCGTTATAGAAATGTGCAATATTGCGAGCATACAGTATAGACACTGTAGGTATATAGTTCAACATGTATAGACAGTGCAGGTATATAGTTCAGAAATGTATAGACAGTATAGGTATATAGTTAAAAAAAAGTATTGAGTGTAAGTATATAGTTCAACAAGTGAAAACAGTTTAGGAATCTAGTTCAGAAATGTATTGACAGTGTAAGTATATAGTTCAGCATGTATAGACAGTGTAGGTAAATAGTTCAGTATGGAGAGAGACAGTGTAGATATATAGATTGCATGTATAAAGAATAGTAGGCAGCTACCAAACTGGTAGGTACTACCGTCTGGGAAGACATTGGAAGCATAATGTGTTGGCTAATGGTAGACTCTGCTGCCATATGTGACCAAGTCCCAGGTTGCTCATCTGACTTTCTGCCTCATTTACACACAATTGCAGGGTCTCAATTGTTTCTCTTGCTAATGACAACACAACATACATATATTGTTTCTCACTTTTGATCTTTTTTAAATGTCGATAAAATGCTACTGACATCCACATAAGCAGCACGGGCAGTTCCCAATGGGAGGTTCACGGCGCCATCAGCTCGATGAACAGGCTTTGTGTGAAATATAACATAGTCTAGAACTGCTTTTAGTGCTCTTGTGGTATGGTCGGTAACGTTCCCTAGTCCCACACAGTAGGTCGAGGGTTCGAGTCCTGGCTGGTGAGGTAGTTGAATATATATATATATATCTTGATAAAATCACACGGGAAAAGGGAAACAACGGAGCACCTTACCTTTCGTCTTTATTCAAGACATCTTCAGAGGCAACTGGATTACATGGACAGAGAGAGGCTTGAATATACAGGGTGACCTTATTAAACATGAGGTCAGGTCATAATGATGTCATCCACTAATCCCAACACCAACACACACGTAGAGGAGCTTAAGAGAAGGGGGTGACGTGACTAATCAGGTCAGGTCAAAAATAAGGGACCCACTAAATAACTATCCTACATCTAGATCAAAGGTATGGCAGTGTGAGGTAGAGTATGAAAGTGTGAGGCACAGTATGACAGTGTGAGGCACAGTATGACAGTGTGAGGTAGAGTATGACAGTGTGAGGTAGAGTATGACTGTGTGAGGCAGAGTATGACAGTGTGAGGTAGAGTATGACAGTGTGAGGCACAGTATGACAGTGTGAGGTAGAGTATGACAGTGTGAGGTAGAGTATGACTGTGTGAGGCAGAGTATGACAGTGTGAGGCAGAGTATGACAGTGTGAGGCACAGTATGACTGTGTGAGGCAGAGTATGACGGTGTGAGGCAGAGTATGACAGTGTGAGGCACAGTATGACAGTGTGAGGTAGAGTATGACAGTGTGAGGTAGAGTATGACTGTGTGAGGCAGAGTATGACAGTGTGAGGCAGAGTATGACAATGTGAGGCAGAGTATGACAGTGTGAGGTAGAAGAGTATGACAGTGTGAGGTAGAGTAAGAGTGTGAGGTAGAATATGACAGTGTGAGGTAGAGTATGGCAGTGTGAGGCAGAGTATGACAGTGTAAGGTAGAGTATGACAGAGGTAGAGCATGACAGTGTGAGGCACAGTATGACAGTGTGAGGTAGAGTATGAGTGTGAGGTAGATTATGACAGTGTGAGGAAGAGTATGACAGTGTGAGGTAGAGTATGACAGTGTGAGGCACAGTATGACAGTGTGAGGTAGAGTATGACAGTGTGAGGTAGAGTAAGAATGTGGGTAGATTATGACAATGTGAGATAGAGTATGACAGTGTGAGGTAGAGTATGACAGTGTGAGGTAGAGTGAGTGTGAGGTAGAGTATGACTGTGTGAGGCAGAGTATGACAGTGTGAGGCAGAGTATGACAGTGTGAGGCACAGTATGACTGTGTGAGGCAGAGTATGACGGTGTGAGGCAGAGTATGACAGTGTGAGGCACAGTATGACAGTGTGAGGTAGAGTATGACAGTGTGAGGTAGAGTATGACTGTGTGAGGCAGAGTATGACAGTGTGAGGCAGAGTATGACAATGTGAGGCAGAGTATGACAGTGTGAGGTAGAAGAGTATGACAGTGTGAGGTAGAGTAAGAGTGTGAGGTAGAATATGACAGTGTGAGGTAGAGTATGGCAGTGTGAGGCAGAGTATGACAGTGTAAGGTAGAGTATGACAGAGGTAGAGCATGACAGTGTGAGGCACAGTATGACAGTGTGAGGTAGAGTATGAGTGTGAGGTAGATTATGACAGTGTGAGGAAGAGTATGACAGTGTGAGGTAGAGTATGACAGTGTGAGGCACAGTATGACAGTGTGAGGTAGAGTATGACAGTGTGAGGTAGAGTAAGAATGTGAGGTAGATTATGACAATGTGAGATAGAGTATGACAGTGTGAGGTAGAGTATGACAGTGTGAGGTAGAGTATGATAGTGACATGGCAGCTGCTGACGAGTACTCGACCACCTCTCACGTTCTCCAGCTTTGTCTTGCCTTGCAAGACCGACTGGAGAAGGTTGAGAAGGAGGTCCAGAGTCTCAAGGGCGAAAACTTAGCCTTGAAGCTAGTTTTAGAGGAGAAGAAAACCTTTGCCAGTGTCGTGAAGGACGGTGATGTTGAAGTGGATTCATGGAAGGTAGTTGCTGCTAGTGCTACAAAATGCACTATAAAAAGGCACTCAGCTGTAAACCTAAACAACAGGTACAGCACCTTAAGTGACGAGTGTGAGGAAGGTGCTAGTAACACCACGAGTGCTACTCCCTCTGTTAGAGTGGAGAGAGGGAGTAGCGCAGGTAAGAAATCACCACACTCAGGTAAGGTCAAATGTGTTTCTGTCATGGGAGACTCGATGGTGAAGTATTTAGGTAACAATCTCTGCACTAAAGTTAGGGAGCTCGAGTGTCTCCCCGGGGCAGGGATAGGTAGAGTACTGGAGAGGGTGGAGAACGTCATTGATGACTGTGGAGACAACCCCATAGTCTTACTCAGTGCAGGAGGCAATGACGTAGGTAAGCTTACCAGTGTCGAACTGCGTAAGCTGTATAGGGAAGCTCTAGATAAGATTAGGGTGAAGGGTGGAACTCCTATTGCTTGCTCTATCCTACCTTGACGTGGTGCCAGTCGTGAATGGATGTCCCGTGCAATCGGTTTCAATTGCTGGTTGGAAGAACAGTGTAAAGAGCTGTCAACGCCATTCATTGATAATTGGAGCCTGTACTATGGAAGGGGGTGGCCGTGCTAGCGAAGATAGTTGACAGGATAGTAAAGGTGGGGTTTTAATATGTCCAAATCCCATCAATGGTAAAGAGAGGAAAATACCATGTGAAAATAACAGCAGTGAAACAGAAGTAGATAATGCTGAAAATATAGTTAGTCATAATAACAAACATCAAAGTAATAAATGTAAAACAGATAGAAACGGAAGAAATATATTGAGTGTTTATTATACTAATAGTAGAAGCTTGTGTAACAAAATGGACCAGCTCAGAGCCATTGTTAGTAAAGAGAACATAGATATAATTGCAATAACGGAAACATGGATAAATTCAAACAGCAAAATTTTTTTAGCAGAATTTCATATTCCAGGATATAACCTATTTAAATTTGACAGAGTAGGAAGGAGAGGGGGCGGTGTAGCAGTGTATATCAGGGTGTCATTAAAAAGCTGCAGTAAATCAAACATTAAAACAAATAGCGACAATGAAAGTATTTGGGTAGAGATTGGTGAGGGCAATGAGTCCGTAGTCATTGGTGTTATATATAGACCACCTAATTTGAGTAGGAACGATGGTAAATTGCTATGGGAGGAAATAAAGAAGGCATCTGATAGAAACAATGTATGTATTCTAGGCGATTTCAACTTTTCAGGCTTAGATTGGAAAAATCAACTTAGCGATAATGAATCTGAAGATTTTCTAGAAGTAGTACAAGATAGTTTTTTATATCAATTCATAAACTCGCCCACTAGAGGAAATAATATCCTCGATTTAGTTCTCAGTAATAATGAAAATCTAGTAAAAGATGTTGGGATTGGAGACGAACTAGGAAACAGTGATCATAAAGCCATATATTTTAACATAATATGGAATGGCAGGAAGAAGGAAAATTCGGCCTTGATCCCGGATTTTAGGAAGGCTAATTACGGTAGCTTAAGGAGAGACCTAAGGGATGACCCTATGGTCAAAAGATTAATCCCCCCCACACCTCCGGAAACTGTCAACTTAGGACGGGAGAACCCCGAATTTAATTTAGCAGCTACTTATGAACAATTTATTGCGACAATCCATAATGCTCAAAATAAACACATCCCTAAAAGAAAATTCAGATCGATACAGAACAAACCAAAATGGATGAATAATAGACTCTTAGATCTTCTAGGGAAAAAGAAAGGAGTATATAGAAAAGTTAAGAAAGGCGAAAATCACTTACTTGGTTACTATCAGAACCTAACAAGACAGGTAAAAACAGAAATTAGGAAAGCAAAGAGAAATTATGAAATCAAGGTAGCAAACGAATCGAAAAATAACCCCAAAGCTTTTTATCAACTGTATAAATCAAAGGTTAGAGATACAATAGGTCCCCTTAAAACTACGACAGGAGAAATGACTGATGATGAGTTAGAA
Source organism: Homarus americanus (assembly GCF_018991925.1). NCBI lineage: Eukaryota > Metazoa > Arthropoda > Malacostraca > Decapoda > Nephropidae > Homarus > Homarus americanus. The sequence continues at coordinate 51,099 of NW_024748472.1, forward strand.
ATGTGTAGTACGTTAAATAGTCATTTTCGCTCCGTATTCACAAATGAAAACCTAGCACAGTTTCCAGAAGTTCATAAGGTATATAACGACAGTATAGAAAATATGTTGATGAATATCAATATTACTAGTAACGATGTGCTTAAAGAAATTAACAAACTGAAGCCTCATAAATCGCCTGGTCCAGACGAGGTATATGCTAGAATATTAAAAGAATGTAGAGATGAGTTGAGTAATCCATTAGCAGTTTTATTTAATAAGTCATTAGAATCGGGCCTAGTGCCAGAAGCTTGGAAACTTGCAAATGTAGTTCCGATTTTCAAAAAAGGTGATAAATCAATTGCATCAAATTACCGTCCCATTAGTCTCACGTCAATCATAGGCAAGTTGCTAGAGTCAATTATTGCTACGAAAATCAGAAGCCACCTTGAAACATTCAACTTAATTCATTCTTCTCAGCACGGGTTCACCCAGGGACGTTCTTGTCTCACAAATTTGCTTAGCTTTTTCTCAGAAGTATATGAAGCGGTAGATAATGATAAGTCATATGATATAATTTATTTAGATTTCAGTAAAGCATTCGATAGAGTCCCTCATGAGAGATTGATAAGGAAGGTAGAAGCACATGGAATAGGTGGATCATTATTAAAATGGATTAGGTCATGGTTAACTGGTAGGAAACAAAGAGTCAGCATAAATGGATTTAAGTCAGACTGGGGTGCGGTCAAAAGCGGAGTTCCCCAGGGATCTGTATTAGGCCCCCTGCTGTTTGTTATATTCATTAATGATCTTGATTTAGGTATAACTAGTAGGATTAGTAAATTTGCAGATGATACCAAAATGGGGAGAGTGATAAATTCAGACAGTGACTTTGAACACCTTCAAAGAGATCTAGATACCTTACATGAGTGGTCAGTAGACTGGCAAATGAATTTTAATACTGATAAATGCAAGGTACTACAGATAGGGAAGACGAATACAAACGTTAAGTATAAACTAGGTAACACGGAAATAGAAAACTCAGATTGTGAAAAAGATCTAGGTGTATTTGTTAGCAACGACTTGAAACCTAGAAAACAATGTATTAGCGTTCGCAACAAGGCAAACAGGATTCTTGGGTTCATATCTAGGAGTGTGAGTAACAGAACTGCTGACGTTATCTTGAAACTTTACCTAGCATTAGTGAGGCCACACATGGATTATGCGGTTCAATTCTGGTGTCCTTATTATAGAATGGACATAGATTCTTTGGAGAGAGCACAAAGAAGAATGACAAAAATGATTCATAATATTAGAAACCTTCCATATGAAGAAAGACTGAAAAGCTTAGGCTTGCATTCATTAGAGAGGCGTAGAGTTAGTGGAGATATGATAGAGGTGTTCAAGTGGGTAAGTGGGATTAACAAGGGTAAAATGGAAGATGTTCTGAAGCTCAGTAATAACGAAATAACTAAAACAAATGGCTTTAAATTAGATAAATTCCGATTCAGAAAGGATATAGGCAAGCACTGGTTTGGTAATAGAGTTGTGGATATGTGGAATAGGCTACCGAGTGCTATAGTAGGATCGGGGACGCTACGGAGCTTCAAGACGAAGTTGGATAGGCACATGGAAGTGCTGGGATGGGTGTGAAAGGGATCTGCCCTGTATGGGCCAGTCGGCCTCCTACAGTATCCCACTTTCTTATGTTCTTATGTTCTTATGACAGTGTGAGGTATAGTATGACAGTGTGAGGCACAGTATGACAGTGTGAGGTAGAGTATGACAGTGTGATGTAGAGTAAGAGTGTGAGGTAGAGTACGACAGTGTGAGGCACAGTATGAAAGTGTGAGGTAGAGTATGACAGTGTGAGGTAGAGTATGACAGTGTGAGGTAGAGTATGACAGTGTGAGGTAGAGTATGCCAGTGTGAGGTAGAGTAAGAGTGTGAGGTAGAGTATGACAGTGTGAGGTAGAGTATGACAGTGTGAGGTAGAGTAAGAGTGTGAGGTAGAGTAAGAGTGTGTGGTAGAGTATGACAGTGTGAGGCAGAGTATGACAGTGTGAGGTAGAGTAAGAGTGTGAGGTAGGTAGAGTAAGAGTGTGTGGTAGAGTATGACAGTGTGAGGTAGAGTATGAGAGTGTGAGGTAGAGTAAGAGTGTGAGGTAGAGTAAGAGTGTGTGGTAGAGTATGACAGTGTGAAGCACAGTATGAAAGTGTGAGGTAGAGTATGACAGTGTGAGGCACAGTATGAAAGTGTGAGGTAGAGTATGAAAGTGTGAGGTAGAGTATGACAGTGTGAGGCAGAGTATGACAGTGTGAGGTAGAGTAAGAGTGTGAGGTAGAGTAGGAGTGTGTGGTAGAGTATGACAGTGTGAGGTAGAGTATGACAGTGTGAGGCACAGTATGACAGTGTGAGGCACAGTATGACAGTGTTAGGCAGAGTATGACAGTGTGAGGTAGAGTATGACTGTGAGGTAGAGTATGACAGTGTGAGGTAGAGTATGGCAGTGTGAGGTAGAGTATGACAGTTGAGGCAGAGTATGACAGTGTGAGGTAGAGTATGACAGTGTGAGGCACAGTATGGCAGTGTGAGGTAGAGTATGACAGTGTGAGGTAGAGTATGACAGTGTGAGGTAGGGTCAGGAAAGCTGACCAGGGTGTGGAGTGTAGTAACCCTTAACAGGTGCTGCAGGAAGCTGGCGAGGAAGAGAAGAGGCAGGACGGTATGGATCAAGGAGAGGAAAGGGCAGTTGTACAAACCCTGCCCACAGGTAAGGTCGTGGTAGTTGGTGACAGCCAGGTGAGGTTTATGGATAGGGCTTTTTGTGC
>NW_024748473.1:0-14392 GCF_018991925.1 Homarus americanus
TGGTGGGGAGGAGGAGGAGGTGCAGTGGGAGGTGAGGGTAGGCGTAGGCAGGGAGGGAGAGGTGTTGTGCTGTTGTTGAGTCTGATTTGGCACTTGTTGCTGACGGCAGAGTGTGGGCCTTTACAATTGCAGCATCTAGTAACAGTGGCAGTGCAGTTTCTGTATGAGTGGCCTTGATTGGCACATTTTGAACAGGTTAGTGAGTTACTGCAACGGTTGGTGGTATGTCCAAATTGATAGCAGTTGTAGCATTGGTGGACTGGGATGTAGTGTTGGAATTCGATGTTATGTGAGGGGATGATGTTATTGCCGAATTTAATTCCGTTGGATTTCAATATGATGGCGTCAGTTTGTGTAGCTGTAGTGATTTTCAACATGGGGAGAGTTCCCATCCGGGCTGCATATGTCATTTGGGAGGTGTTGTGTGTGTTGAGTTCTGTCAATAGGTTAGGATTGTCAAGGATATGGGGGATGATTTTTCTACATATGAGGGTGCATTTTGCGCGGTATTCGGGTGAGCTGAGGACCGTTAAGCCATTGTCTTTTAGTTTTTTGTTCAATGCTGGGGAGTGGAATAGGTCGGCGTCTTCGTCATTCTGTACAAATATTTTAATAATGTCGTCATTGGTGAAGGAACGTATTTGGAAGATCAAAGTCAGCTGGAAAATGAGTGAAGCGAGGTCTGTGCACTGTTGGATGGTACGGTCCACTTTGAGTTTAATTGAAGGCATGTTGACTGGTGGAATTGGAGATTTATGGAGATCTCCCCTAACAAATTGTCCCTAATTTCCTGCGCCCCTCACGTAGGGGAGGCCCTGCACTATCACAGAGGTCCCCAGGCGAATCGGCAGGCTGTGCTGACCCCCCGCCCTTCCCACAAACACGCACTAGCGAGGTGTGGGGACAGAGGGCGTTTCCAGACGAATACTCCCCTGTACGTCAACTGACAGGGGAATAGGTCCTTTCACGGCACGGAAGATAAAGGTTAGAGTGGTAGAAAAAGGTCTGAAAACTTACTGCTGACTCTTTCTTCACACCAAGCCCCTCAGCAGCATTCGGGGTTCCTAAGGGAGGTCCGATACTGTAGGAGAGGCTCAATGTGTCGATTGAATCAACAGAATTGTCAGTTGGAGAATGGAGTCAGGTGCTTGTGATTTCCAAGGTTGGTGGGAAGGTGGGAGAGGTCCCAGAACTAGCGAATCAGCTATGTCCGTTTGATCTCCGGCTTCCCCGTCGCTCTGCGTGTCTGCTCTCTGTGGTGGTCCTGGCTCCAATGAGGCTTCGCCCACGGTTTGGTGGGAGTAGGTGGCGTGCTGTGGACGCAGCGGTAGTATCGTTCATCCAAGGCCGTCCCTCCCTCTTGGAGGTGGGGCGTAGCTTGCGGATGACGCATGCGGCACTCGTGGCCAATGAGGTGGCCACTGAGGTGGAGAATGTCTGTATATAAGCCCGCCCGCCTGCTCTCTCATGCCGGTACAGCTGGACACGAGGCTCTGCTGCAAGCCATCAATGCTGCGTGGACAGCACAAAGACTCCCACCGGAATGGAAGAAGGCAGATATACAGCCCATTCCGAAGCCCAGAGAACCAGACAAGCCGAGGCCCATCTCCCTTCTCAGCTGCATAGCGAAGACCGGAGAAAGAATGGCTCTCAACCGACTCAAGTGGAAAGTAGGCAGCCCACACCCTCACATCTTTGCTTACACCGAGAACACCGGCACAGGCAACAACATCGCCGAGATACTCAGCACAGTGGACAACAAACCAGCTCTGGTGGTCTTCCTCGACCTGGAGAAAGCCTTCGAACTAGCAAATCCTTTGGCCATTACAACTACGCTCGCTAAAAAAGGCGTCAAAGGAAGGTTGCTGGGGTGGATCCAGAACTACCTCACACAGAGAGAAGCACGAGTACGCTTTCAGGAGCAACCTCAAGCTACAGGGTCCACGAAAACGGAACCCCACAAGGAGGCATCCTCAGTCCAATGCTGTTCAATGTCCTGATGGAAAATCTAGTCAAACTTCCCTTCAGACAAACAGCCAAGCTCCTATGCTATGCAGACGACTTACAGCTTATAGTAAGAGGATCGAACAGACTAGCCAACACACAACACGCACTCCAACTTATAGAAGAGGAGTGCAACAGACTTGGACTCAAGATAAATCCAGCCAAGTCGAAAGCGATGGCCATCTGCACAAACACACCAGACAAGTTGCTCTCCATACAAAACACGCCGGTAGTCTGGACCAACGCCCACCAGTGTCTTGGAATCTGGTTTGACCAGAAACTCACCTTCAAGCCGCAACTCGAGTATCTCAGGCACAGGACGAAGAGCAGACACAATATAATGAGGTCGCTCACCAGCAAATCCGCAGGAGCAAACCTTCATGTGCTCAAAGCCTACTACACAGCCGCCATCAGATCGCTGGTAGATTACAGTGCTCCAGCACTCATTGGACTGAGAGAAGACCAAATAGCTAAGCTAGAAGTCATTCAAAACAATGCTCTCAGGACCATGCTCGGAGCACCCATGTGGACCAGAATTTGCAATCTGCAAATGGAAACCGAGCTACCACCCCTGGCAGTACGAGTCAAGCAGGTGACAGCCGGTCTCCTCGCCAAAATCTGTAGAGCAGACAAGCCCACAGTTGCCAAGATTCGAATCAGTGCCTCCCTCCACCTCGACCACAGAGTGCGAGGGGCCACCTGGTCGCACGAGGCAAGCGAGGTCATCCGACACCTGCAAGCAGAAACACTCGTCAAGAACAACCAAGACACACGAGACAATGGTTACACTGTTCCTCCACCATGGAGCCCTCCACCAGCCACACTCAAATTCACCGACCTCGGCGATAGTAAAGCCAACCTCCAGAAGGAGGACCTCCAAAAAATATCTCTCCAAGCCATAGCCACCGAGACACCGGCTGATGCAGCATCATACTTCACAGACGGCTCGGTGGACCCAAAACATCACAGATCCGGAGCGGCCTTCTACACCCAAGGTCAGACCCTCAAATGGAGACTTTCCAACGACTGCTCCACCCTACAAACAGAACTGGTAGCAATCTCAAAGGCCCTACAACACGCTGCAACACAACACAACAAGTCCGTCATAATTCACACGGACTCGAAATCGGCCATGCAAGCGCTGCAACACAGTCAACCAAGAGACAACGTCCACATCATCACCTCGATCCTCGCACAGCTACAGGAATTCCAAAGCCAACACCGACCAGTCGTCTTACACTGGATTCCCAGTCATGTAGGGATCGGAGGAAACGACGTGGCAGACGAAGCAGCCAAGGCAGCTACACGTTCTAGTAGCGTACACATCCAAGTTCCAGCAAGTGTGCAACAGATCAAGAATCACCTCAGAAAGACTACCAAGCTCCACATCAAAAAGAGCTTCCTTCATGCACTCAACGCTGGTTCCCAATCAGCCAAATGGTACCTGGCGGCCACAAAAGGGGAACCACCTTTCGCAGACAAGAAAACTCCAAGACAAACCCAAGTCAGCCTTCACCGACTACGACTAGGGTACAAGTGCTCCTGGCAGATGATCGGAAACGACGTCATGGAATGCACCTACTGTCAGGAGCCAGCAGCCAACCCACTTGAACACTATCTCCTCGATTGCGAGGTCACACAAAGCCTCCGAGACAGAACTCAAATCTCCCAAGAAACACACACAACACCAGCGGCCACTCTAACCCGAAAGGCCCACACAGACCACATTCACCACCTACTCCGGGTCATCACACGATACCCACCACCCAGATAGCTTAGAAAGCATCCTCTCCCAGCAAGTGCGGACCCCAGTTCGGGGGGCGCGCCACTCCGAGGCTGACCACGTCCAAGAGTGGGGGCCGGTGGTAAGCGTCCACTGATCGGGGGTCCGCTCACACTTGCAACCTGCAGTATCCCTCCAATCTGCAGGTGGGACCACCTCCAATCCCAATCCGGTCTGGCTGCTCCTGGAGCTCCAGCCGGAACCACCAAACGGGCCGCCTATAGGCAAAGGCCCGTGTCGGACTACGGTCCGACAATCTATACAACAACAACAACAGGCCGCCACTTATCACATCGCTCCTGAACCAAGAAGACCTCTCAACAAGACCTCCTGCTGGACCCGGAACCTTGAAGACCGCCCTCTCCCTCGTGCCATTGTTGGCCATCTTCCCGGACCGGACCACCCACGACTGTCATCGCCCACAACAACTCACGAGCGTTCTTGGTTTATCGAGCATTAGCTTGCCCTCCCCACTGGTGGTGTGAGTGACCCACACTCCAGCTGGAGAGCAGTTATAGCGCGATATTCCCGGCGTGGTTTGAGCTCTTTTCCTTCTACTACCATTTTTCCTTTTTCGCTCTGGCCTAGGGACCTGCACCCTCAAAAGTGTATTCGTCCTGCGGTCCCCCCTGTAACTGTTCACCTCCCTCCCAGGAGATTGTGAACACGAAAGGGGGTCGGAGCAAAACCCTCCCCAGCCGAGTCTTTCCAGGAAAACCGTGATCGTGCGGGTCCACCTGGAAAGAGGGTAGCAATCCTTATCCTTCCCAAATAGGCACACTTAGCTCACGTCTATAAGTGAGCAGTCACATACACTAGGAAGTAGGCTTCCCCAATCGGGGCTCCGTGAGAGAAGCTCAGGAACCACTCTACGACCACCAGCTAGTGGGGAGTGCTGTAATTCCTTTGCTATTTACTCAACCGGAATAGGTAGGATAAAAAAAAAAAAAATAAAAAACCCGGTTATGGAGCGCGTACGCCCTCCTAACCGCGATCCCCGCCTGAACCGCCAACCTGACGACCCGAACCACGACAGGCTTCGCACAGAGAAAGCAGACCAGTTACGCGCCTTCAATGAAGCCCTGAAAACTAGGAACACTGCCACCACCTCCAACAACTCCACCACCACCACCACCTCCACCACCACCACCACTGCTACCGCTACTGAGGACAACTGGACGAAGGTAGAAAACAAGAAACGCCGACGTGCTTTTTCGGGAAACGAATGCCGTCAAGCAGCCCCAAAGGCACCCATCACCACCACCAGCTCACCTCCAACGACACTGCCAAAATTCCGGATCACGAAAACGGACGCAAAAACAACATATGCCGCCGTCACAGAGATGGAAAAGCTAAATCCTCTGGCCAAGTTCTCAGTGCGGCCCAACCTAAAGGGGGAGATGATCGTTCACCCCAAAGACAAGAACTCCGCCACCACCCTCGACACTTACCTGCAAAGCACCACCACCATTACTTCAACCAAGCTAGACCCCGCCCAGAAACTGATGAAGTCGGTAGTCCTCCGGTACCCAAAGGAACTACCTCTCGAACCCCTGGAGAACCACCCGAAGATCCTAAAAGCCGAGAGATGCTCTCCCCTGTCCGACAAGACGGCCACCACGAAACAAGTGCTCATAACGCACTACGGCTCACCCCCCAGCACCATAGACCTCAAAACCTGGGGGATCTACGAAGTGAGGCCCTTCGTCCCAGAGCCCCTGCGGTGCTTCAGATGCCAGAAGTACGGGCACCATCAGACAAGGTGCACGTACAAGGAAATCTGCGCAGTCTGCGCACAGAAGCACGGCACACACTCCTGCCTCACCAAGCTGAAGAATGGGGAAAAAATTGCCCCCAAGTGTGCCAACTGCGGGGGCAAACACCACGCCTGGAATCCTGGATGCTCCGAGAGAACAAAGAGGGTCCAGGCAAACCGACCAGCAGCAAGACCGGCCCCCACCGCCTACACACCAGCCCCACCAAGTACCTTCGTGTGGGGAACCCAAAGGCCCAAACAACAGAGACAACCTCCTCAGCCAGTCAACACCCAAAGTGCAGCCCAGTTTCCTGGCCTCACTACAGCCACACCTCAGCCACCCAAGCAGCAGACAACGACAACCACGAGCAAGACAAAAGAAGCACACACCAAGGCACCAGAAGGAATGATACACTTATCAGACCTAGCCAAGGTACTGACAACCTTCGCGGAGGGCCTAGCCGGACTACTGGGCCACAAGATCCAACCCACACAGCTCCAATTACTCATGGGGAGCGTCCTCGGGCAAGTCGCCACAGCTCCAGACACCTCAGTGGAGGAAGCCACGCCGGTCCGCACACGAGTAACAGCCGAGGTACACTCTACACCGAAGAAGGCCACCAGAGAACCCAAGATACCAACAGCTCCCAAGATACCCACAGCTCCCAGAAAGAAACTGGACGTTTCAACTCCCCTGAACCGAACCACGGCCCAGAAGGCAAAAACCACAGAACACGAAGACATGGACTTGATCCAGTTGGAATCGAGCTTGGACATCTCCATCGAGAAGCACCAGAAGTCCCCGATGAAACAGTGGTGGAAAACGTCAGCACCCTGAACATCCTAACATGGAATGCTCAGGGCATCAAAAACAAGAAACACCTCCTACAAGAAGCAGCAGCCAAGGACAAGCTTGACATCATACTCCTACAAGAAACACTTCTACAAGAGCACCACTGTTTCAAATTCAGCGGTTACAAGACATACAGGAGGCATTTCACGCAGGCGTCAACAAGAGGATGTATGATCTTGGTCAAGTCAAGCATACCCTCCGCCGATGTCACGCAGCAATTTCCATGTGGGGAAAACATCGAGACACAGGCCGTCAAAGTAACCCTCCAAGAACGGGAATTAACTGTTCACAACATCTACAAGAACCCAAGGGGCTCACTGGAGGTTACTCAATTATTTGCTTCGGCCGCTGACCACGCCACACTCATAGGAGGGGATTTCAACGCACATCATCCCTTCCTAAGCTCAGCAAGCCCCACAAATGAAGACGGCCTACACCTATACACCACCTTTCAAGATACACCCGAGATCTGCCTCCTGAACACCGGAGAGCCCACCCACACTAGGGGAGGAAGGCTAGATCTAACCTTCGTCTCCAGTGCACTACAGCCTTCGGCCTCCTGGCAGATACACCCCACGCTGACCAGTGACCACTTCGCCACCCTAACAACGCTCAAGGTGAACAAACTCCCCACTCCACCCCCCCCGAGATGGAGATACAACACTCAAAAGGCAGACTGGGGACTCTTCAAGAAACACCTGGCTAAGTGGCGCGAAAAATCACAGCCGGCCGGCGCAGCACCCGCGGATGAGACAACCCTCCACCACCAATTGGTCGAGGCGTTTCACCTAGCGGCAGAAGAGGCTATCCCAAAAACAAAACCCACATCAAGACAGTACAATGATTACTGGTACTACTGTCCCAGGGTGAAAGAACTCAACCACAGAGTGAACATGGCCCGAAGAAACTACAGGAGACATCCCACGGCAACAAACAGACATCTCCTGCAAGTCATAGTTAAGGATACCAGGGAAGAGAAGGAAGAAATTAAAAACGTAAGCTGGCTCAAGTGGTGCTCCGAACTGAACGAGCACACCTCCCTTGGCAAGATGTGGGCCCAGATCCGAAGGGCATCTGGGAAGGCAACACCACCACCACCAACTCATCCCAACCCAGAAGAGGAAGCCGAGAGACTTGCAAAACTGTTCTCTGACCGAGCAGCAACGAAGAACCTCCCGAGACAGGCGGAGGAGACACAACGGCGTCTGCGACAGGTCAGACTCCAGATGATCGAAGAGGCCTGCAACAGTGAAGATGACACTGACAGACCATTCAACCAGCAAGAACTCCAGAAGTCGCTAAAACGAAGCAAGGACACAGCTCCAGGGGCCGACAGGATAACCTACTCCATGCTTTCTCATGCCGGTACAGCCGGACACGAGGCTCTGCTGCAAGCCATCAATGCTTCGTGGACAGCACAAAGACTCCCACCGGAATGGAAGAAGGCAGATATACAGCCCATTCCGAAGCCCAGAGAACCAGACAAACCGAGGCCCATCTCCCTTCTCAGCTGCATAGCGAAGACGGGAGAAAGAATGGCTCTCAACCGACTCAAGTGGAAAGTAGGCAGCCCACACCCTCACATCTTTGCTTACACCGAGAACACCGGCACAGGCAACAACATCGCCGAGATACTCAGCACAGTGGACAACAAACCAGCTCTGGTGGTCTTCCTCGACCTGGAGAAAGCCTTCGAACTAGCAAATCCTTTGGCCATTACAACTACGCTCGCTAAAAAAGGCGTCAAAGGAAGGTTGCTGGGGTGGATCCAGAACTACCTCACACAGAGAGAAGCACGAGTACGCTTTCAGGGAGCAACCTCAAGCTACAGGGTCCATGAAAACGGAACCCCACAAGGAGGCATCCTCAGTCCAATGCTGTTCAACGTCCTGATGGAAAATCTAGTCAAACTTCCCTTCAGACAAACAGCCAAGCTCCTATGCTATGCAGACGACTTACAGCTTATAGTAAGAGGATCGAACAGACTAGCCAACACGCAACACGCACTCCAACTTATAGAAGAGGAGTGCAACAGACTTGGACTCAAGATAAATCCAGCCAAGTCGAAAGCGATGGCCATCTGCACAGACACACCAGACAAGACGCTCTCCATACAAAACACGCCGGTAGTCTGGACCAACGCCCACCAGTGTCTTGGAATCTGGTTTGACCAGAAACTCACCTTCAAGCCGCAACTCGAGTATCTCAGGCACAGGACGAAGAGCAGACACAATATAATGAGGTCGCTCACCAGCAAATCCGCAGGAGCAAACCTTCATGTGCTCAAAGCCTACTACACAGCCGCCATCAGATCGCTGGTGGATTACAGTGCTCCAGCACTCATTGGACTGAGAGAAGACCAAATAGCTAAGCTAGAAGTCATTCAAAACAATGCTCTCAGGACCATGCTCGGAGCACCCATGTGGACCAGAATCTGCAATCTGCAAATGGAAACCGAGCTACCACCCCTGGCAGTACGAGTCAAGCAGGTGACAGCCGGTCTCCTCGCCAAAATCTGCAGAGCAGACAAGCCCACAGCTGCCAAGATTCGAATCAGTGCCTCCCTCCACCTCGACCACAGAGTGCGAGGGGCCACCTGGTCGCACGAGGCAAGCGAGGTCATCCGACACCTGCAAGCAGAAACACTCGTCAAGAACAACCCAGACACACGAGACAATGGTTACACTGTTCCTCCACCATGGAGCCCTCCACCAGCCACACTCAAATTCACCGACCTCGGCGACAGTAAAGCCAACCTCCAGAAGGAGGACCTCCAAAAAATATCTCTCCAAGCCATAGCCACCGAGACACCGGCTGATGCAGCATCATACTTCACAGACGGCTCGGTGGACCCAAAACATCACAGATCCGGAGCGGCCTTCTACACCCAAGGTCAGACCCTCAAATGGAGACTTTCCAACGACTGCTCCACCCTACAAACAGAACTGGTAGCAATCTCAAAGGCCCTACAACACGCTGCAACACAACACAACAAGTCCGTCATAATTCACACGGACTCAAAATCGGCCATGCAAGCGCTGCAACACAGTCAACCAAGAGACAACGTCCACATCATCACCTCGATCCTCGCGCAGCTACAGGAATTCCAAAGCCAAAACCGACCAGTCGTCTTACACTGGATTCCCAGTCATGTAGGGATCGGAGGAAACGACGTGGCAGACGAAGCAGCCAAGGCAGCTACACGCTCCAGTACCGTACACATCCAAGTTCCAGCAAGTGTGCAACAGATCAAGAATCACCTCAGAAAGACTACCAAGCTCCACATCAAAAAGAGCTTCCTTCACGCACTCAACGCTGGTTCCCAATCAGCCAAATGGTACCTGGCGGCCACAAAAGGGGAACCACCTTTCGCAGACAAGAAAACTCCAAGACAAACCCAAGTCAGCCTTCACCGACTACGACTAGGGTACAAGTGCTCCTGGCAGATGATCGGAAATGACGTCACGGAATGCACCTACTGTCAGGAGCCAGCAGCCAACCCACTTGAACACTATCTCCTCGATTGCGAGGTCACACAAAGCCTCCGAGACAGAACTCCAATCTCCCAAGAAACACACACAACACCAGCGGCCACTCTAACCCGAAAGGCCCATACAGACCACATTCACCACCTACTCCGGGTCATCACACGATACCCACCACCCAGATAGCTTAGAAAGCATCCTCTCCCAGCAAGTGCGGACCCCAGTTCGGGGGGCGCGCCACTCCGAAGCTGACCACGTCCAAGAGTGGGGGCTGGTGGTAAGCGTCCACTGATCGGGGGTCCGCTCACACTTACAACCTGCAGTATCCCTCCAATCTGCAGGTGGGACCACCTCCAATCCCAATCCGGTCTGGCTGCTCCTGGAGCTCCAGCCGGAACCACCAAACGGGCCGCCTATAGGCAAAGGCCCGTGTCGGACTACGGTCCGACAATCTATACAACAACAACAACCGGGCCGCCCGTATTGACTATTTCGTCGTCGAGATGGCCCGTACTAAACAGACTGCCCGCAAGTCCACTGGAGGCAAGGCTCCACGGAAGCAGCTTGCCACCAAGGCAGCTCGCAAGTCCGCCCCAGCCACCGGTGGTGTCAAGAAGCCCCATCTTTACAGGCCCGGAACCGTCGCCCTTCGTGAGATCCGTCGTTACCAGAAGAGCACAGAGCTACTCATCAGGAAGCTGCCCTTCCAGCGCCTGGTGCGTGAGATCGCCCAGGATTTCAAGACTGACCTGCGCTTCCAGTCGTCTGCCGTCATGGCTCTGCAGGAAGCCTCTGAGGCTTACCTGGTGGGTCTTTTCGAGGACACCAACCTGTGTGCCATTCACGCCAAGCGCGTTACCATCATGCCCAAGGACATCCAGCTGGCCCGGCGCATCCGCGGAGAGCGTGCTTAAGTCCTCTTCCTTGGGGAAAAACAAAAAGCACAACAAAACCTACCAGACATCCATAACTCGGCCCTTCTCAGGGCCAAAGAACTGTTCTGAAGATAATTTTCATGACAATCGAAATGGTTGGTGGTCGGAGAGCGTTAATTTCGGTTACCCAAATCGCCTAACGGTAAGTTGGTAACATTCGTGGAGGTACGATTGTATAGTAGGTCATCAATTCGGGAGGTGGGTGGGTGCAACAAACAAGAGCTAGTAACAAATAAATATATAAAGAAGAAGTAAGTAAATAAATAAATAAAATAAAAGAACATACAATAAAAAAAAAAAAAAAAATTGTTTACATGAAATAGGCGTGCTGCAAACAAGAAATGAAGCCCAAACACACTCCATGTATGTCACTTTGCAGTGGGTGTACAACTACTCCACGCAGAATTTATTTATTTATTTATTATGTTTCGATTTAGTCCGGTTTCTACGCCAATAGAGAATGCAGATTATTATAATTTTTTTTTTATTTATTTCCCTCTCACTATATCACTGTCGGTAACTGTCTCTTTAACATGTAACTGTGGCTCCGATGGAGCCGATTAAGTTGTAGTAGTGGGATGGCGTGTTTGTTGTGCACAAGTAACCTCTTACTTGGAAGAGGTGTACTTAGTGACAGCCTTGGTGCCCTCAGACACGGCATGCTTGGCCAGTTCACCGGGCAGCAAGAGTCGGACAGCTGTCTGGATTTCCCGACTTGTAATGGTGGAGCGTTTGTTGTAGTGCGCCAGGCGGGAAGCCTCGGCAGCGATGCGCTCGAAGATGTCGTTCACGAAAGAGTTCATGATGGACATAGCTTTGGAGGAGACTCCTGTGTCGGGGTGCACTTGCTTCAGTACCTTGTAGATGTAGATGCTGTAGCTTTCCTTCCTCCTGCGCTTCTTCTTCTTGTCACCCTTGGCAATGGCCTTCTGGGCCCTTCCAGCCTTCTTGGCAGCCTTTCCGGAAGTTTTGGGAGGCATGGCGGCACAGTTACTCGTGGCGCGGAGCGAGAGAATTGAAAACTGGCCCGACTAACTTTTCCTTATATACCGAGCGGGCCGCTCAGGATCAGACTGGCTGCAGCTACGGCTCTCTTACATTGGTTGGGTCCGCGAGACGGCCACCTGGCCTGATCCTGAGCTTGGTATAAAAGACCAAGGTGGCGGGCGGAAATTTAACTGCTATCACGAAAAGCAGCAGCAGCAACATGTCAGGACGCGGCAAGGGAGGCAAAGTGAAGGGCAAGTCAAAGTCCCGTTCTAGCAGGGCCGGACTCCAGTTCCCCGTGGGTAGAATCCACCGTCTCTTGCGTAAGGGCAACTATGCTGAGCGCGTTGGTGCAGGTGCCCCTGTGTACCTTGCAGCCGTCATGGAGTGCCTGGCAGCAGAAGTGCTCGAGCTGGCCGGTAACGCCGCCCGCGACAACAAGAAGACCCGCATTATCCCACGTCATCTTCAGCTTGCCATTCGCAATGACGAGGAGCTGAACAAGCTCCTGTCTGGAGTCACCATTGCCCAAGGGGGTGTCCTTCCTAACATCCAAGCTGTGCTCCTCCCCAAGAAGACAGAGAAGAAATAAGAACCCAAGGTTCGTTCACACAAGACAACCTAACCAAACAGGCTCCTTTCGGAGCCACAGGATATCACTTAAAGAGAGAAATATACGACATCAACGTTTTGCAGGATAACACTCTATTTTACGTCAAATTAGCATAGTATTGTGGAAATAGAGTGAAATTGATTTAGAATGGTGTAGATGTGAAGGGCGGTTGTGGGGGCCTGGGGTGGGGGACTTAAACGGGACTTAGAAGGGCGCAGAAGCAGCAGCAGCCAGGGAGGCGACCTTATTTTCAGTCAGGTTCATACACAAAGAAATATATCAGATTCATTGACAGTACAGTACACATTTACCAGTGTGGGCTAGCCAATTTGGGATAAAGAGCAAGAATGTAATGTCCTCAATGAAGTAATGACATAGTTCAAGATACAATAAGTGAGGTGGCCTGAAGTCTTTGACAGTATCACATTCAATAATATAGTAGTGCTTTAAAGGTGTATCACCAAGTTTACATGCTGAGTGTTCCGGTATGGGTACAGCGTTACTAACTAGCCAGATGTGTCTGTATCCTAACCTAATTCTGGCCACGACTACATCACACAGGCAGGCAGGAGCAAGTTGTTTGGACACTCTTCCTAGCCCCCTTGGTCCCTGTTCACCTACCTACTGTAGCAGTAAGTAGGTACCTGTTGTAAATCGAAAGGTTGCCAATTCGTATTCAGGGAAAGTTGTTGGAGCTTCTAAACTTGAACTGACACAATCCGAGGAGTGGTGACCCGAGGATCACAGACACTATCTCTCCCACTACAAATCCCTTCCTAACCTCCTGCTCCTTCCTAACCTCCTGCTCCTTCCTATGTCCTCCCCAAATTGAACCATGCTATCGCAAAGGTAATAATACAGGTAGAGACAACAACATATTTTCCTATTGTCTTATTATATATTAATAACAGAAACGCTGCCGCCATCCCGGAGGCTTTACATTGTCTCACTGTTCATTCCCTCCACAATTCTTCCTCTTACTTCTTCTTCTTCTTCTTCTTCTTCTTCTTCTTCTTCTTCTTCTTCTTCTTCTTCTTCTTCTTCTTCTTCTTCTTCTTCTTCTTCTTCTTCTTCTTCCATCAATACTTTATTAACGGTGTATGTAAGTTTCACCATGTTTTGCACTACAGCGGTAGAGCAAAGTATATTTTGTTAGCAATAAACCAAAAGCATATTTTATGGCCTAATCATCACTACATAGAACACCACCCATAAAGCATGATACTAGTAGACCACAAAAACTACTATAAACCCCCAAAGCATATTTTATTGCCTAATCATCACTACATAGAACACCACTCATAAAGCATGATACTATTAGACCACAAACTGCTATAAACCCCAATAATATACTATACTAGTGACTCTAATTGTGTTACCCAATATTATACGAAATAATACTATAAAACATAATAATAAACACACTAATAGTGTATATTAGTTGAATGCACAATCTGATGAGAAGTCAAAAAAAAAAAAAAAAAAATAGCAACAACCTAGAAAGAGTGTAGAGTATTTTTGTGCAAACTATTATACTAGTAGATGGTCTAAGATAACTGTATGTGAAGGAAAAGGTGTGCTCTCCACTCAAACTTTCTTTTTATGAAATCTCCTACTCCCCAGCTGAGCGGTACGCCCAATGGGAAACAAAACGTGGCACATAACACGCCGCCCGCCAGCTCCGGCTCGGTGAATAGGAATCAGTAATCGGGCGGAGTATAAACAACACCGCCGCCAATGTGCTCCTCCCATCTCTGAGGAAATCTGGCGGGCAACTTTGTATTATATTAGCATGTAATAATAATAACAATAATAATAATAATAATACTACTACTAATAATAATAATAATAATAATATTAATAATAATAATATTAATAATAATAACATGCAATTTCATTTTATAACACATACTAACAAAATAGTGTATAGCCTACTATACTTAACTATAATAGATTAGGTTGCGTAGGAGGATCTA
>NW_024748474.1:0-17586 GCF_018991925.1 Homarus americanus
GAATTTCAGAGGGATTAGAGCAATATTAAGGAAGATATGGAGACTTTACCCTTCACCAGTCTCTTCGTTGAATGTGAATAAATCCGTTGTTAGTAATTCTTCTAAATCGATGATTATTTGTCCATTTGATGGAATAAATGTTGTCAATATAAAAGAATAGCAATAAAGCATCCCAGACACCCTCCAAGTGACTTTACAGGTACCTCTCATCACTCTTCAGGATGATATTCCAGTCAAACCCTTACTACACCAGTAAACCTGTATATGGAAATGAAATTTGGGTGTATTATTTACTTCCGAAATCAATAAAATATACCTTGGGGCCGATAATAGCAATATTATGAGCGGAGACATCCCGGAAAGAAATGTAGCTGCAATTCCATTAATAATGCTCTAATCGCTATGAAATTACTTATGAGCAAAGAAACCTTTCTCGAAGATAGGGTTTTCGAACATGCTGTATCGATGGAGCGCAATCAGAACGCGATTCCGTGGCTGCTTTAGATTTTGATTTTGATGAAAAATGCACAATTCGCGTGACCAGGTCAGACGCTGCCGTCACCAGCACCAAATACGTACACACTACCACAAACATACACATACATCACCGTCGTCGCCTACCTCTAGACAATACTCTATTTTGCGCTCAACACCAAATCTAAAGGTAAAAATACAGTATTCGAAGGATTCAGCCGGACGTCGCCTCCACCACCACCACCAACGCACCCACAGCCCAAGGTGAGACGAATTCTGCATTTTTCCTCAAAATCAAAATCTAAACCAGCCATGGAATCGCGTCCCGATTGCGCTCATTAGATGCGGCGTATTAAAAGACCCTTTCTTTAGTAAAGGTTTCTTTGCTCATAATGAATTTCAGAGGGATTAGAGCAATATTAAGGAAGATATGGAGACTTTACCCTTCACCAGTCTCTTCGTTGAATGTGAAGAAATCCGTTGTTAGTAATTCTTCTAAATCGATGATTATTTGTCCATTTGATGGAATAAATGTTGTCAATATAAAAGAATAGCAATAAAGCATCCCAGACACCCTCCAAGTGACTTTACAGGTACCTCTCATCACTCTTCAGGACGATATTCCAGTCAAACCCTTACTACACCAGTAAACCTGTATATGGAAATGAAATTTGGGTGTATTATTTACTTCCGAAATCAATAAAATATACCTTGGGGCCGATAATAGCAATATTATGAGCGGAGACATCCCGGAAAGAAATGTAGCTGCAATTCCATTAATATTGCTCTAATCGCTATGAAATTACTTATGAGCAAAGAAACCTTTCTCGAAGATAGGGTTTTCGAACATGCTGTATCGATGGAGCGCAATCAGAACGCGATTCCGTGGCTGCTTTAGATTTTGATTTTGATGAAAAATGCACAATTCGCGTGACCAGGTCAGACGCTGCCGTCACCAGCACCAAATACGTACACACTACCACAAACATACACATACATCACCGTCGTCGCCTACCTCTAGACAATACTCTATTTTGCGCTCAACACCAAATCTAAAGGTAAAAATACAGTATTCGAAGGATTCAGCCGGACGTCGCCTCCACCACCACCACCAAAACGCACCCACAGCCCAAGGTGAGACGAATTCTGCATTTTTCCTCAAAATCAAAATCTAAACCAGCCATGGAATCGCGTCCCGATTGCGCTCATTAGATGCGGCGTATTAAAAGACCCTTTCTTTAGTAAAGGTTTCTTTGCTCATAATGAATTTCAGAGGGATTAGAGCAATATTAAGGAAGATATGGAGACTTTACCCTTCACCAGTCTCTTCGTTGAATGTGAAGAAATCCGTTGTTAGTAATTCTTCTAAATCGATGATTATTTGTCCATTTGATGGAATAAATGTTGTCAATATAAAAGAATAGCAATAAAGCATCCCAGACACCCTCCAAGTGACTTTACAGGTACCTCTCATCACTCTTCAGGACGATATTCCAGTCAAACCCTTACTACACCAGTAAACCTGTATATGGAAATGAAATTTGGGTGTATTATTTACTTCCGAAATCAATAAAATATACCTTGGGGCCGATAATAGCAATATTATGAGCGGAGACATCCCGGAAAGAAATGTAGCTGCAATTCCATTAATATTGCTCTAATCGCTATGAAATTACTTATGAGCAAAGAAACCTTTCACGAAGATAGGGTTTTCGAACATGCTGTATCGATGGAGCGCAATCAGAACGCGATTCCGTGGCTGCTTTAGATTTTGATTTTGATGAAAAATGCACAATTCGCGTGACCAGGTCAGACGCTGCCGTCACCAGCACCAAATACGTACACACTACCACAAACATACACATACATCACCGTCGTCGCCTACCTCTAGACAATACTCTATTTTGCGCTCAACACCAAATCTAAAGGTAAAAATACAGTATTCGAAGGATTCAGCCGGACGTCGCCTCCACCACCACCACCAAACGCACCCACAGCCCAAGGTGAGACGAATTCTGCATTTTTCCTCAAAATCAAAATCTAAACCAGCCATGGAATCGCGTCCCGATTGCGCTCATTAGATGCGGCGTATTAAAAGACCCTTTCTTTAGTAAAGGTTTCTTTGCTCATAATGAATTTCAGAGGGATTAGAGCAATATTAAGGAAGATATGGAGACTTTACCCTTCACCAGTCTCTTCGTTGAATGTGAAGAAATCCGTTGTTAGTAATTCTTCTAAATCGATGATTATTTGTCCATTTGATGGAATAAATGTTGTCAATATAAAAGAATAGCAATAAAGCATCCCAGACACCCTCCAAGTGACTTTACAGGTACCTCTCATCACTCTTCAGGACGATATTCCAGTCAAACCCTTACTACACCAGTAAACCTGTATATGGAAATGAAATTTGGGTGTATTATTTACTTCCGAAATCAATAAAATATACCTTGGGGCCGATAATAGCAATATTATGAGCGGAGACATCCCGGAAAGAAATGTAGCTGCAATTCCATTAATATTGCTCTAATCGCTATGAAATTACTTATGAGCAAAGAAACCTTTCTCGAAGATAGGGTTTTCGAACATGCTGTATCGATGGAGCGCAATCAGAACGCGATTCCGTGGCTGCTTTAGATTTTGATTTTGATGAAAAATGCACAATTCGCGTGACCAGGTCAGACGCTGCCGTCACCAGCACCAAATACGTACACACTACCACAAACATACACATACATCACCGTCGTCGCCTACCTCTAGACAATACTCTATTTTGCGCTCAACACCAAATCTAAAGGTAAAAATACAGTATTCGAAGGATTCAGCCGGACGTCGCCTCCACCACCACCACCACCACGCACCCACAGCCCAAGGTGAGACGAATTCTGCATTTTTCCTCAAAATCAAAATCTAAACCAGCCATGGAATCGCGTCCCGATTGCGCTCATTAGATGCGCCGTATTAAAAGACCCTTTCTTTAGTAAAGGTTTCTTTGCTCATAATCAATTTCAGAACGATTAGAGCAATATTAAGGGAGATATAGGTATATTTCTCTCCAGAAAGCGTCCTCTCATAATATTGCTGTTACCGGCCCCAGGGTAATTTTTATTGATTTAGGAACTAAATAATACCACCAACTCTTATTTCCATAATAAAGGTTTGATAGTGTAATAAAATATTGACTGGTATATCGTCCTGAAGAGTGATGAACGGTGCCTGTAATGTCACTTTGTGGGTCTGGGACGCTGTTGGGCCGTCCCTTTTGTATTGACAATAATTATTGTATAAAATGAAGAAATAATCATCACTTTAGAACAGTTACCGACAACGGTATTATTCACACTCAACCAAGAGAGTGCTGAAGGGTAATGTTTCCATATCTCCCTTAATATTGCTCTAATCGTTCTGAAATTGATTATGAGCAAAGAAACCTTTACCGTAGAAAGGGTATTTGCATGCGCCGCATCTAATGAGCGCAATCAGAACGCGATTCCATGGCCGGTTTAGATTTTGAATTTGACGAAAAATGCAGAATTCGACCCGACGCGGTCGACGACGGAGGTGGGTGGGTGTGTGTGGTGGTGACGACAGCGTCTATCCTGTCTCCCATCACCCCTTCCATCATCCCATCGACCCTTCCATCATCCCATCAACCCATCAACCCTCCTATCAACTCTTCCATTACCCCATCACCCCTCATCACCCCATCTCACATTCCATCACCCCTCATTACCCTATCCCCCAGTCCATCACCCCATCACCCCTCCCATCACCCAATCTCCCCTCCAATCATCCCATTTCCCCCATCACCCCTTCCATTATCCCGTCACACCAGAAAGCTCCCATCTCCCTCACCAACTTTCATAATGAATATCTTTGTGAATAAAATATTACCTAAGCTAATCTAACTATCACCACCTACTCCACCACTACTACCACCTACTCCAACACTACCACCTCCTACTCCACCACTACCACCACCTTCTCCACCTACTCCAACACTACCACCTCTTCCTCCTCCACCCACTCCACCATTACCACTCTCTACTTTTCCAAAACCACTACCTACTTCATGACCACCTTCTCCACCATTACCTCTACCTCCAACACTACTTCCTCCACCACCATCATCTGCCTCTGCTTGTTTGACTGTCAATCAGAGAGTATTGGCCTGTGTCTATTTGACCGTCGTCGACCGCGTCCAGCCAAATTCTGCATTTCTCGTCAAATTCAAAATCTAAACCGGCCATGGAATCGCGTTCTGATTGCGCTCATTAGATGCGGCGCATGCAAATACCCTTTCTTTCATAAAGGTTTCTTTGCTCATAATCAATTTCAGAACGATTAGAGCAATATTAAGGGAGATATAGGTATATTTCTCTCCAGAAAGCGTCCTCTCATAATATTGCTGTTACCGGCCCCAGGGTAATTTTTATTGATTTAGGAACTAAATAATACCACCAACTCTTATTTCCATAATAAAGGTTTGATAGTGTAATCAAATATTGACTGGTATATCGTCCTGAAGAGTGATGAACGGTGCCTGTAATGTCACTTTGTGGGTCTGGGACGCTGTTGGGCCGTCCCTTTTGTATTGACAATAATTATTGTATAAAATGAAGAAATAATCATCACTTTAGAACAGTTACCGACAACGGTATTATTCACACTCAACCAAGAGAGTGCTGAAGGGTAATGTCTCCATATCTCCCTTAATATTGCTCTAATCGTTCTGAAATTGATTATGAGCAAAGAAACCTTTACCGTAGAAAGGGTATTTGCATGCGCCGCATCTAATGAGCGCAATCAGAACGCGATTCCATGGCCGGTTTAGATTTTGAATTTGACGAAAAATGCAGAATTCGACCCGACGCGGTCGACGACGGAGGTGGGTGGGTGTGTGTGGTGGTGACGACAGCGTCTATCCTGTCTCCCATCACCCCTTCCATCATCCCATCGACCCTTCCATCATCCCATCACCCCATCAACCCTCCTATCAACTCTTCCATTACCCCATCACCCCTCATCACCCCATCTCACATTCCATCACCCCTCATTACCCTATCCCCCAGTCCATCACCCCATCACCCCTCCCATCACCCAATCTCCCCTCCAATCATCCCATTTCCCCCATCACCCCTTCCATTATCCCGTCACACCAGAAAGCTCCCATCCCCCTCACCAACTTTCATAATGAATATCTTTGTGAATAAAATATTACCTAAGCTAATCTAACTATCACCACCTACTCCACCACTACTACCACCTACTCCAACACTACCACCTCCTACTCCACCACTACCACCACCTTCTCCACCTACTCCAACACTACCACCTCCTCCTCCTCCACCCACTCCACCATTACCACTCTCTACTTTTCCAAAACCACTACCTACTTCATGACCACCTTCTCCACCATTACCTCTACCTCCAACACTACTTCCTCCACCACCATCATCTGCCTCTGCTTGTTTGACTGTCAATCAGAGAGTATTGGCCTGTGTCTATTTGACCGTCGTCGACCGCGTCCAGCCAAATTCTGCATTTCTCGTCAAATTCAAAATCTAAACCGGCCATGGAATGGCGTTCTGATTGCGCTCATTAGATGAGGCGCATGCAAATACCTCTTTCTTTGGTAAAGGTTTCTTTGCTCATAATCAATTTCAGAACGATTAGAGCAATATTAAGGGAGATATAGGTATATTTCTCTCCAGAAAGCGTCCTCTCATAATATTGCTGTTACCGGCCCCAGGGTAATTTTTATTGATTTAGGAACTAAATAATACCACCAACTCTTATTTCCATAATAAAGGTTTGATAGTGTAATCAAATATTGACTGGTATATCGTCCTGAAGAGTGATGAACGGTGCCTCTAATGTCACTTTGTGGGTCTGGGACGCTGTTGGGCCGTCCCTTTTGTATTGACAATGATTATTGTATAAAATGAAGAAATAATCATCACTTTAGAACAGTTACCGACAACGGTATTATTCACACTCAACCAAGAGAGTGCTGAAGGGTAATGTCTCCATATCTCCCTTAATATTGCTCTAATCGTTCTGAAATTGATTATGAGCAAAGAAACCTTCACCAAAGAAAGGGTATTTGCATGCACCGCATCTAATGAGCGCAATCAGAACGCGATTGCATGGCAGGTTTAGATTTTGAGTTTGACGAAAAATGCTGAATTCGTTTTGACATGGGAGGTGTGCCCTAAGGGGGTGTTTTAAATTGCCAACCTTGTGACGTAAGTGACTGAGTGTGAAGACGTCTGTACTGTACTGCTTGTCTTTGATGTGTTTTATCAGTAGTGTAGTCCCGCAGTGTTATCTGTACCACGCAGTGTATTGCTATGACGACCAACACAATACAACTAGTAACAACAACTTAACCTGCCCAAGGATCGAACCCTGGTTCACTTAGGTGTGAGGCGAGAACGATGACCACTACACCACAATGTTCCACAGCATATTCTACCACAATAATCAGGACTCTTTAACTGAGCGTGACCACCGCCCCACTTATTATTACCCCTAAATCATTCTCATAATCTTATTCCTATATTTCTCCGTTTAGTTTATATTTCATTTGTGGCCACCAACCAGATCTCGGTATATTAAATAACTCCGTTCTGGGTCGTTTGTGAGGGAAACGTTATAGAAGAAATATGTTTTACAATTGTATAAAATATTGTTTGTAAATAAAGAGATTCGTTGAGTGAAACATTAATTATATATATATTGATTAAAGATAGTCGCTGAATGTTATGTAAAAGTCCCATAGACTTTTTGAAGTAAAAACAAAGAAATTGTTGAAAAAGTGGATCAATTTGAGGTCTGGATGCGGCCCTGTATTTCATACAGGGCCGCATCCAGACCTCAAATTGGATTGATATATTATTGTTTTTTTATATATTTTATTGTTAAAAATCTATGGACCTTTTACATATCATCCCGCAACACCAAGAACTCTAATTATATCCTCTACTATAAACTGGTTCGTTATTCTTAACCAAATTCAATGTAAAATAAATAAATTTAACATTTTATGACCTCGCAATTGTTAAACTAACATAACTTTTGTTCGTCATCTGAAAACTTCACAAACTCCCGAGGGTCTGGCTGCAGTAGACTGGTTCCCTGTCGCTAACATTTGTGGACAACAGGTATGGACCGACGGAACAGTTCCTCATAGTACAACACATAATTGGATATTTGGTGTTTTTGTTGTTGCTAATAATAAGTTAAGACTAAAATAAGACGATTTTCATCTATGGCGCCTTTGGCACATTTTACCCATAACGGAGATATCGGGAGTTGAAAATGAGAAAACTACGAGAAAAAAAAATAAGTGATGGCAAGAAATGGAGTTTTTTAGTGATTAATTAATATAAACAGACAAAAATAAGACGATTTTCTTCTATGAAACTTTTCTCTAAATTTAATAATATCGGAAATAGAGCGTTGACACCTAAAACCATATGCCCAAACACTGGTCAGTTACTCTGGCTCTCCTAGCCGGTTCTCGAAATATTTAAATACGTGTATCTCGGTTCTGGGTCGTCTGAAAGGAAAATATCATACGAGAAAAGTGTCTTAGAATTCTCTAAGCTATAGGTGGGGATGATAAAATTATGATATTCGGAAGGTGGCAAAAAATGCGTTGGTCCATCGATCCATACCTGTTGTCCACAAATGTTAGCGACAGGGAACCAGTCTACTGCTGCCAGACCCTCGGGAATTTGTGAAGTTTTCAGATCGCGAACAAAAGTTATGTTAGTTTAACAATTGCGAGGTCATAAAATTTTAAATTTCTTTATTTTATATTGAATTTAGTTAAGAATGAGCATTAATTTAGAGTAGAGAAAATATTTAGATATTGTTTTTATGTGTTGTCTATTGATAAGATCAGACAATTCTAAGATACTTTTCTTCGGTGACTTTTTCCTCTCAGACGACCGAGAACTGAGATATCGGGAGTTAAGAATTAGAAAACTACGAAAAAATTGTTTCCCGAAATGGCGTTTTTAATGAAATATTATTATAAACAGACAAAAATAAGACGATTTTCTTCTATGAAACTTTTCTCTAAATTTAATAATATCGGAAATAGAGCGTTGACACCTAAAACCATACACCCAAACACTGGGCAGTTGGTCTCGCTCTCCTAGCCGGCTCTCGAAATATTTCACTACGTGTATCTCGGTTCTGGTTCGTCTGAGAGGAAAATGTCATATCAGAAATGTGTCTTAGAATTCTCTAAACTATAGGTTGGGATGATAAAATTATGATATTTTGTTGGTGCCATAATATGTACTTTGCTAATTTTCGACTCCCGATATCTCAGTTCTCGGTCGTCTGAGAGGAAAAAGTTATAAAAGAAATTATCTTAGAATTGTCTGAACTTATCATTATAAACCACCAAAAAACCCAATATCTAAATATGTTTTCTCTTATTAAATGATCGTCATTCTTAACTAAATTAAATGTAAAATAAATAAATTTAATATTTTATGACCTAACAATTGTTAAATTAACAACTTTTGTTCGTCATCTGAAAACTTCACAAACTCCCGAGAGTCTGGCTGCAGTAGACTGGTTCCCTGTCGCTAACATTTGTGGACAACAGGTATGGACCGACGGAACACTTCCTCATAGTACAACACATAATTGGATATTTGGTGTTTTTGTTGTTGCTAATAATAAGTTAAGACTAAAATAAGACGATTTTCATCTATGGCGCCTTTGGCACATTTTACCCATAACGGAGATATCGGGAGTTGAAAATGAGAAAACTACCAGAAAAAAAAATAAGTGATGGCAAGAAATGGAGTTTTTTAGTGATTAATTAATATAAACAGACAAAAATAAGACGATTTTCTTCTATGAAACTTTTCTCTAAATTTAATAATATCGGAAATAGAGCGTTGACACCTAAAACCATATGCCCAAACACTGGTCAGTTACTCTTGCTCTCCTAGCCGGTTCTCGAAATATTTAAATACGTGTATCTCGGTTCTGGATCGTCTGAGAGGAAAATGCCATACGTGAAAAGTGTCTTAGAATTCTCTAAACTATAGGTGGGGATGATAAAATTATGATATTCGGATGGTGGCAAAAAATGCGTTGGTCCATCGATCCATACCTGTTGTCCACAAATGTTAGCGACAGGGAACCAGTCTACTGCTGCCAGACCCTCGGGAATTTGTGAAGTTTTCAGATCGCGAACAAAAGTTATGTTAGTTTAACAATTGCGAGGTCATAAAATATTAAATTTCTTTATTTTACATTTAATTTAGTTAAGAATGAGCATTAATTTAGAGTAGAGAAAATATTTAGATATTGTTTTTATGTGTTGTCTATTGATAAGATCAGACAATTCTAAGATACTTTTCTTCAGTGACTTTTTCCTCTCAGACGACCGAGAACTGAGATATCGGGAGTTAAGAATTAGAAAACTACGAAAAAATTGTTTCCCGAAATGGGGTTTTTAATGAAATATTATTATAAACAGACAAAAATAAGACGATTTTCTTCTATGAAACTTTTCTCTAAATTTAATAATATCGGAAATAGAGCGTTGACACCTAAAACCATACACCCAAACACTGGGCAGTTGGTCTCGCTCTCCTAGCCGGCTCTCGAAATATTTCACTACGTGTATCTCGGTTCTGGTTCGTCTGAGAGGAAAATGTCATATCAGAAATGTGTCTTAGAATTCTCTAAACTATAGGTTGGGATGATAAAATTATGATATTTTGTTGGTGCCATAATATGTACTTTGCTAATTTTCGACTCCCGATATCTCAGTTCTCGGTCGTCTGAGAGGAAAAAGTTATAAAAGAAATTATCTTAGAATTGTCTGAACTTATCATTATAAACCACCAAAAAACCCAATATCTAAATATGTTTTCTCTTATTAAATGATCGTCATTCTTAACTAAATTAAATGTAAAATAAATAAATTTAATATTTTATGACCTAACAATTGTTAAATTAACAACTTTTGTTCGTCATCTGAAAACTTCACAAACTCCCGAGAGTCTGGCTGCAGTAGACTGGTTCCCTGTCGCTAACATTTGTGGACAACAGGTATGGACCGACGGAACACTTCCTCATAGTACAACACATAATTGGATATTTGGTGTTTTTGTTGTTGCTAATAATAAGTTAAGACTAAAATAAGACGATTTTCATCTATGGCGCCTTTGGCACATTTTACCCATAACGGAGATATCGGGAGTTGAAAATGAGAAAACTACGAGAAAAAAAAATAAGTGATGGCAAGAAATGGAGTTTTTTAGTGATTAATTAATATAAACAGACAAAAATAAGACGATTTTCTTCTATGAAACTTTTCTCTAAATTTAATAATATCGGAAATAGTGCGTTGACACCTAAAACCATATGCCCAAACACTGGTCAGTTACTCTGGCTCTCCTAGCCGGTTCTCGAAATATTTAAATACGTGTATCTCGGTTCTGGATCGTCTGAGAGGAAAATGCCATACGTGAAAAGTGTCTTAGAATTCTCTAAACTATAGGTGGGGATGATAAAATTATGATATTCGGATGGTGGCAAAAAATGCGTTGGTCCATCGATCCATACCTGTTGTCCACAAATGTTAGCGACAGGGAACCAGTCTACTGCTGCCAGACCCTCGGGAATTTGTGAAGTTTTCAGATCGCGAACAAAAGTTATGTTAGTTTAACAATTGCGAGGTCATAAAATATTAAATTTCTTTATTTTACATTTAATTTAGTTAAGAATGAGCATTAATTTAGAGTAGAGAAAATATTTAGATATTGTTTTTCTGTGTTGTCTATTGATAAGATCAGACAATTCTAAGATACTTTTCTTCAGTGACTTTTTCCTCTCAGACGACCGAGAACTGAGATATCGGGAGTTAAGAATTAGAAAACTACGAAAAAATTGTTTCCCGAAATGGGGTTTTTAATGAAATATTATTATAAACAGACAAAAATAAGACGATTTTCTTCTATGAAACTTTTCTCTAAATTTAATAATATCGGAAATAGAGCGTTGACACCTAAAACCATACACCCAAACACTGGGCAGTTGGTCTCGCTCTCCTAGCCGGCTCTCGAAATATTTCACTACGTGTATCTCGGTTCTGGTTCGTCTGAGAGGAAAATGTCATATCAGAAATGTGTCTTAGAATTCTCTAAACTATAGGTTGGGATGATAAAATTATGATATTTTGTTGGTGCCATAATATGTACTTTGCTAATTTTCGACTCCCGATATCTCAGTTCTCGGTCGTCTGAGAGGAAAAAGTTATAAAAGAAATTATCTTAGAATTGTCTGAACTTATCATTATAAACCACCAAAAACCCCAATATCTAAATATGTTTTCTCTTATTAAATGATCGTCATTCTTAACTAAATTAAATGTAAAATAAATAAATTTAATATTTTATGACCTAACAATTGTTAAATTAACAACTTTTGTTCGTCATCTGAAAACTTCACAAACTCCCGAGGGTCTGGCTGCAGTAGACTGGTTCCCTGTCGCTAACATTTGTGGACAACAGGTATGGACCGACGGAACACTTCCTCATAGTACAACACATAATTGGATATTTGGTGTTTTTGTTGTTGCTAATAATAAGTTAAGACTAAAATAAGACGATTTTCATCTATGGCGCCTTTGGCACATTTTACCCATAACGGAAATATCGGGAGTTGAAAATGAGAAAACTACGAGAAAAAAAAATAAGTGATGGCAAGAAATGGAGGTTTTTAGTGATTAATTAATATAAACAGGCAAAAATAAGACGATTTTCTTCTATGAAACTTTTCTCTAAATTTAATAATATCGGAAATAGAGCGTTGACACCTAAAACCATATGCCCAAACACTGGTCAGTTACTCTTGCTCTCCTAGCCGGTTCTCGAAATATTTAAATACGTGTATCTCGGTTCTGGATCGTCTGAGAGGAAAATGCCATACGTGAAAAGTGTCTTAGAATTCTTTAAACTATAGGTGGGGATGATAAAATTATGATATTCGGATGGTGGCAAAAAATGCGTTGGTCCATCGATCCATACCTGTTGTCCACAAATGTTAGCGACAGGGAACCAGTCTACTGCTGCCAGACCCTCGGGAATTTGTGAAGTTTTCAGATCGCGAACAAAAGTTATGTTAGTTTAACAATTGCGAGGTCATAAAATATTAAATTTCTTTATTTTACATTTAATTTAGTTAAGAATGAGCATTAATTTAGAGTAGAGAAAATATTTAGATATTGTTTTTATGTGTTGTCTATTGATAAGATCAGACAATTCTAAGATACTTTTCTTCAGTGACTTTTTCCTCTCAGACGACCGAGAACTGAGATATCGGGAGTTAAAAATCAGAAAACTACAAAAAAATTGTTTCCCGAAATGGCGTTTTTAAGGAAATATTAATATAAACAGACAAAAATAAGACGATTTTCTTCTATGAAACTTTTCTCTAAATTTAATAATATCGGAAATAGTGCGTTGACACCTAAAACCATATGCCCAAACACTGGGAGGTTGGTCTCGCTCTCCTAGCCGGTTCTCGAAATATTTAAATACGTGTATCTCGGTTCTGGGTCGTCTGAGAGGAAATTGTCATACGAGAAAAGTGTCTTAGAATTGTCTAAACTATAGGTGGGGATGATAAAATTATGATATTCGGATGGTGGCAAGAAAGGCGTTGGTCCGTCGGTCCATACCTGTTGTCCACAAATGTTAGCGACAGGGAACCAGTCTACTGCAGCCAGACCCTCGGGAGTTTGTGAAGTTTTCAGATGACGAACAAAAGTTATGTTAGTTTAACAATTGCGAGGTCATAAAATGTTAAGTTTATTTATTTTACATTGAATTTGGTTAAGAATAACGAACCAGTTTATAGTTGAGGATATAATTAGAGTTCTTGGTGTTGCGGGATGATATGTAAAAGGTCCATAGATTTATTTAAGACTAAAATATATAAAAAAACAATAATATATCAATCCAATTTGAGGTCTGGATGCGGCCCTGTATTTCATACAGGGCCGCATCCAGACCTCAAATTGATCAATTTTTTTCAACAATTTCTTTGTTTTTCCTTCAAAAAAGTCTATGGGACTTTTACATAACATTCAGCGACTATCTTTGATCAATATATATAATTAATGTTTCACTCAACGAATCTCTTTATTTACAAACAATATTTTATACAATTGTAATACATATTTTCTTCTAAAACGTTTCCCTCACAAACGACCCAGAACGGAGTTATTTAATATACCGAGATCTGGTTGGTGGCCACAAATGAAATATAAACTAAACGGAGAAATATAGGAATAAGATTATGAGAACGATTTAGGGGTAATAATAAGTGGGGCGGTGGCCACGCTCAGTTAAAGAGTCCTGATTATTGTGGTAGAATATGTTGTGGAACATTGTGGTGTAGTGGTCATCGTTCTCGCCTCACAAGTAAATGGACCAGGGTTCGATCCTTGGGCAGGTTAAGTTGCTGATACTAGTCATAGTGGGGTGGTAGTCGTTCCAATACACTGGGTAATAATGGTACAGATAACACTGCGGGACTACACTACTGATAAAACACATCATAGTCAAGCAGTACAGTACAGACGTCTTCACACTCAGTCACTTACGTCGCAAGGTTGAGAATTTAAAACACCTCCTTAAGGCACACCTCCCATGTCGAAACGAATTCTGCATTTTTCGTCGAACTCAAAATCTAAACCTGCAATGCAATCGCGTACTGATTGCACTCATTAAATGCGGCGTATCCGAAAACCCTTTCTTAGGTTAAGTTTTCTTTGCTCATAATCAATTTCAGAAAGATTAGAGCAATATTAAATATATTTCACCAACTTATCATTTTGTTTTTGTCTCAACTTGTCATCAGAAAGATCACAAAACAAAAACGTATTAAATTTTAAGCTCTGGTCAGGGGCGGATCCAGGAATATCAAAAGGGGGGTCTGGAGATATCTTTGTCATGTATACTATGTACTATATGTGTATTATGTATTCTATGTCTTCATTAGAAACTATGTACAGTATATATTATGTGTATGTACATCATGTATTTACGCATTGCTATGTATAACATATATGTATGTGACTGATTGTTTGTTACGTCATGTAATGTACGTATTCACCAGGTACTACTTTGCTACCCTGTGTATCAATGCGCATGTGTGCTCAGACGGACAGTCGGACACTGGTCAGAGGATCAGTTCCCGACTGTCTCTGGTACAGTACACATTTCAAACTGTACTTCTTCCTGTTCAAATTAATCTAAGGAATCGTCTCTGCCGTCTCCTTTACACCTGAACATGGCGCTGTCAGTAGGATGATATGTACAAGAGACGACAAAAAGGTTAAAGCAGAGATAGAAGCAGAAGTGACGGAGTAACGAGCAACCGGCTGATTGTTAAGACCATTCGTCCCACCCGGTAACCAGTACTTGGGTAGGTAGTCGCCGCTCCTCCTGCTATGCGTGCAGCAACCAGTCCACCGGGTGTACCAGACACAGGAGTTCATCCTTCAGCATTGGACAGGTTGGCCGGGCTTATGGAAGATCAGCAGCTACAGGCCACAGAGGACCGCTCCTGCTACAACAGTTAAAATGGCAGCAGGAGTAGTTCCACGAAACTGAAATTCAACGGCAAGAGACTGGCGGCCGGAGGTTTGAACACCCTCTTCTGTTGAATAGGGCGTCAGGCTGCTGCAGCGGACGCCGCCAGACCTGACCGTGCCGCCATGCAGGTCTTGATTCGTCAAGCGTTAAACGTATCTAGCAGGGTCACCCCTGGCTCGCAGGGTGTGGGTAGTGGCGATTCCAACGGTTCGTTCACGGCAAGCACGTCACCTATAGCAGCGACGGGACATCCCCGTCACCAGGTACGTCAGCCCCAGGCTCTGGCACCTCACAGGCTCTCACCCGACGTATCCCTGCGGTTATTTAAGTTGTGTGGCTCATGGGTTGATTGTGGAATTACTCCAACTCCGAGTCAACCACTACGCACCCTGCTAACATCTCCGGTCTTGTCTGACGCCTGAAATGAGGGCCACATAGCACATGGTAATGGTGTCGCTGAGGATGACCAGGCGGTGACAGTTGATGACCTTCTCACACGCATTAAGGAGCACCTACAGTGGCAGCGCCAAGTGGCTCTACGTCGTGTGAGGTTCGAGGAGCGTCGTCAACGTGAGGGAGAATCTTTCGACGACTTTTATGTCGCCCTGAAGGAACTGGCAGACGATGCGGAGCTGTGTGACCAGTGTCTGGATGCCAGGTTGGTCACCTACATCAAGGATCCTGGTCCAGCAAACTAGGAAGAAACTTCTGGCTTTCGACCTTCCCCCGATACTGCCTGCGGCGTTAAGCTTGTCGTAGTGAAGAATATGCTTTCAATACTGACGCAGACATCTCAAGCAGCAGCAAATCCTTCAATAGATTGACTGGTTACAAGCAGCGGCATAGCAGTTGGGTCCTGCGCAAGGCAATGTGATGGTTGCGGAGCAGCGCTGCCTGCTGGAGGTCGGGAGGAATAGTGCTCAGCCTAGGGTATTAAATGTAGCCACTGTAATATCAAAGGGCACTTCGGAAAAGCAGGTTGTGGAGGAGGGCGCAGAGTTCCGCGCAGAGGACGTCCAACAATACCCCCCAGTCACCTCAACGAGCTGCTCGATGTCTCAAGGTCGGAAGCGTCCACAGGACCCGCCCCAATCATTGTGCACCGAAGGTCAACATCAACATATCCAGTAAGGCCACATCACGCATCAGTTTACGATACCTCCAAGTCCATGGACGTCCCCGAGGCGTCGCCAACACCGCACACGCCAGAGCTATGAAAGCGTCAGGTTCGCTTTTCCCTGCCGCTTGATGCACCCAGCCGTTAGAGCCATCGTCATGGCAGAAGTCCTGACCGCCTGGACCTGTAGTCCTCGCCATGCGTCTAGGACTTTTCCCGGGGAGGAGAGATGGATGTCATAAATATTATATTATGTATTGTATCAATTAGAAATTATGAATGTATTGTGTATGTACTATGGTGGACTAAAGTTCGCTCTCTAAAACTGAAACAGTATCGACCCCAAATGAGACAAAACAGCACACCCGCACACAGTCAGGGTAAGTCAGTTCGGAGACTCATTCCTGTGACTCAGTTCCACCACAGGGAGCAAATTTTTGTCCACGATAAACTATGGCGGACAAAAGTCCCTTCCCTCAGCCCTCCTTCCTTACCCTTCTGGCCCCATCCCCGCCATGCGCACTACACAGTGCACCATCAGATGGATGATTACAGCACTTCCTTCAGTGGCTGGCTGAGGGAAGGAACTTTTGTCTACCATAGTACAGTACACCTCTCAAACTCTGTACGACTGCCTGCACAAATAAATAAAAGAAATCGTCTCTACCTTCTCTTTTACACCTGAACAGGGTACAAGAAGTTTTGGGTGTATAAACATAGCGAGCAAAGGTAACCCACTCAGCTGGAGGGTTTGTGGGGGGGGGGGGGCTGTAAGTTCCCGATTAATTTTTTATTCTGACCAATATCATGGGCATTATGAAGCTATGCGCACTTGATATTGTGGTATATTCTGAAGTCAATAGTAATTATTTCTTACTATACAAAAATGCCAGAGTACAATAATGCATTACAGAAAAAGTAATGGCATTTTTTGATGAAAAGGTGGGGTCTGGACCCCCCCCCCCCAGATCCGCTCTTGCTGGGTCTGGTCCTGACGGAGTTGAATTATCTGAAAAGCCATCTCTCAACTAGACTGAATTCTGTCAAGCAGGAAGGGTTGGGAGGGGTGATAGAAAGGCGGAGGGGGATATTTAACATACCGAGATCTCGTTGATGGCCACAAATGAAATATAAACTAAACGTAGGAATAAGATTATTATAACGATTTAGGAGTAATAATAAGTGGGGCGGTGGTCACGCTCAGTTAGTCCTTGTTGTGGTAGTATTAGTTAGCAACTAGTGGTGTAAAGGTCGTCCTCGGGCAACACCTAACTCGCTGGGTAATAATGGTACAGATAATACTGCGAGGCGGGACAAAACAGTACACAATTATTAAGGGAGACATAGGTA
>NW_024748475.1:0-24859 GCF_018991925.1 Homarus americanus
CTAGTTACGTATTGCTTGTTTGTTTATAAAGTATTTCTTTATTTATAATACCCGTTGTATAGTGTATAAGCTACCTTTGGTATACACACGTGTTCAAAGTTTAGTCATTGAAGCTTCACCTCAGTTACTATAGTCTGTGTGTATAGTGGTAAGAGGTCCATCGCCACTGTTTTTTTTCATAGGAGTAATTTTTCCACAGGTGACTCCAGCAGTTACCTGTGCTGTTCTTGGCTTCTTGTGTTAAAGGTTAGTACTAATGCCTTCATCTGGTTTGTTATTATGGAAGAATCCTAACCTAACTTAACTTAACCTACTTAACCTTAACCTAATTTTAACCTAACCTAACTTCACTTGGACTTGTGTGTTATACATGACTATAGGTGGAGGAGCTAATCAGATAATGGGTAATGGCTAATCAAATAGGGAAGTGAAATAGGCAGAGGAATAGTAAGGAGTATTTAATATTGTGATCTAAGGCAACAACGTTATAACGAATTATCATACTAACTTACATTAATTGGTAACGAAGTAAACCAACGAAGTAATATATGGACACAGAAGCTCCTCCCAGGTGTTAAAATGCACACTCCCCAGCCCCTGTCCCCCAACCTGTTACGATGATGTTTGGTAACAAGTCCACTCCATCCACTACTCTATTTCAAACTAATGTACTCAGCACCTCTGAAAACATGTACTCAGCACCCTCTGAAAAACATGCACCAGCACCCTCTGAAAACACGTACCAGCACCCTCTGAAAAAACATGTACTCAGCACCCTGAAAAACATGTACCAGCACCCTCTGAAAAACATGTACCATCACCCTCTTGAAAACACGTACTAGCACCCCTATTTAAAAAACACGCACTCAGCACCCTCTGAAAACACGTACTCAGACAGGTGACAGGTGGGAGGGCAGACGCCCACACAACACCTTCTGGCAGGTCTCAGGCGTGTGTGGTCATAAGGACGTGGTTTTTATGTCGGTTTATCCTCCTACTACTACTTCCTCTTTCCCATCTCCTCTCCCTTACTCCCCTCCTCCTCCTCCCCCTCCTCTCCCATTCTCTCCCCCACCACCTCCTCCTCCTCTCCCATTCCTTCCCCTCACCCCTCCTCCTCTCCCATTCCTCTCTCCCTAACCCCTCCTCCTCCTCTCCCTTCCTCCCTTTCTTAGACCTGCTGATGTGCTCAACTTGTCCCCCTCTCCTCACCCTCCCTGTCTCCTCAACACCCTCACTATATATTCCCTAACTCCCCCTTTCCCTATCCTTCAATTCGATCAAATCTCGTGTATTTAACCTGAATTAAACGAAAGAAATTAACACTATTTAAGTCGTGTTCAGTTCAGGTCAGTCAGTGAGAGACGGCTGACAGGTACTGGGCTGACTCCAGAAACAAACACTGGAATTGAAACTTATTGACATGAATGACAGAAACAAAACATTCACACACAGGGGACATTAAGCAACGAGGCTTCGTCTGCTAGGGGTGAAATATTACATAGGAGATGTTGTGTAATGAAAATAAACAACTGTATTTATTTACAGCTTTTGTGAATGAGCTGATTTGGGCTCACCCGAAGAATCACACCCCAGCTTATTTGACCTAAAGATTAACTTATCCCATCCTATCCTATCCTATCTTTATCTTATCTTATCTTATCCTTACATATCCTATCCTATCCTTGCTATAATTATTTAAGTAAGATAAGCCAAAATAAGCACCATAGAGAGTTATTAAACCAACACGAGAAATAACTGGTTTATAATGTTTTAATGAGGTTTTATCTTCACCTAAACAAGACAGGAACTAGATCGATTTTCTAACACAGAATTTACTTAAAATACCACGAGAAATATTTTTTATGGCGAAATTTTAGGTAATTTTGATAGTATTAGTTTAATGAGGCGTGTATGATTATTAGATGGTGTATACTTAACAAGGTGTGTATGATAGCAGGAGGTTTATGGTGTATACTTAACAAGGTGTGTATGATGCAGGAGGTAGATGGTGTATACTTACCGTGTGTATGATAGCAGGAGGTAGATGGTGTATACTTAACAAGGTGTGTATGATACAGGAAGTAGATGGTATATAACAAGGTGTATGATAGCAGGAGGTAGATGGTGTATACTTAACAAGGTGTGTATGATAGCAGGAGGTAGATGGTGTATACTTAACAAGGTGTGTATGATAGGAGGTAGATGTATACTAACAAGGTGTGTATGATAGCAGGAGGTAGATGGTGTATACTTAACAAGGTGTGTATGATAGCAGGAGGTAGATGGTGTATATCTAACAAGGTGTGTATGATAGTAGGAGGTAGATGGTGTATACTTAACAAGGTGTGTATGATAGCAGGAGGTAGATGGTGTATACTTAACAAGGTGTGTATGATAGCAGGAGGTAGATGGTGTATACTAACAAGGTGTGTATGATAGCAGGAGAGTGTATCTAAGGTGTTATGAAGGAGGTAGATGGTGTATACTTAACAAGGTGTGTATGATAGCAGGAGTAGATGGTGTATACTTAACAAGGTGTGTATGATAGTAGGAGGTAGATGGTGTATACTTAATGTGTGTATGATAGCAGGAAGTAGATGGTGTATACTAACAAGGTGTGTATGGTACAGGAGGTAGATGGTATACTTAACAAGGTGTGTATGATAGCAGAGGTAGATGGTGTATACTAACAAGGTGTGTATGATAGCAGGAGGTAGATGGTATAACAAGGTGTAAAATGATCTAGGGAGGTAGATGGTGTATACTTAACAAGGTGTGTAAGGATAGCAGGAGGTAGATGGTGTATACTTAACAAGGTGTGTATGAGGAAGAGGAGGTAGATGGTGCATACTTAACAAGGTGTGTATGATAGCAGGAGGTAGATGGTGTATATAACAAGGTGTGTGATGATAGCTGGGGGTAGATGGTGTATACTTAACCAAGGTTTTGTATGATGCAGGAGGTAGATGGTGTATACTTAACAAGGTGTGTATATAGAGTAGATGGTGTATACAAGGTGTGTATGATACCAGGAGGTAGATGTGTATACTTAACAAGGTGTGTATGATAGCAGGAGGTAGATGGTGTATACTTAACAAGGTGTGTATGATAACAGGAGGTAGATGGTGTATACTTAACAAGGTGTGTATGATAGCAGGAGGGTAGATGGTGTACTTAACAAGGTGTGTATGATGGAGGAGGTAGAGGTGTACTAACAAGGTGTGTATGATGCAGGAGGTAGATGGTGTATACTTAACAAGGTGTGTATGATACAAGAGGTAGATGGTTATACTTAACAAGGTGTGTATGATGCAGGAGGTAGATGGTGCATACAACAAGGTGTGTATGATGCAGGAGGAGATGGTGTATACTTAACAAGGTGTGTGATACAGGAGGTAGATGGTGTATACTTAACAAGGTGTGTATGATAGCAGGAGGTAGATGGTGTATACTTAACAAGGTGTGATATGATAGCAGGAGTAGATGGTGCATACTTAACAAGGTGTATGATAGCAGGAGAGATGTACTAACAAGGTGTGTAACAAACACAAAAAATACCAAAGGATAAAGAAGAAAGTAGTAGTACAGACAGTAATGTTATAAAGCATCAGCAGGAAAAGGCCAGCAGTAAGCGTACTTGAAGCAACTGCTAGCGGACCTGTGCCTCGCTTCAAGGAGCCTCATAAGCCGATTCTAAGACCCGCTCAGGATCTTGCCGAGTGTGAGTGTGAGAGTGACTCGGCCGAGTGTGTGGGGCTGGTGTACAGAAGTGTGAGTGTGTATGAGGACAAGAGGCGAAAGGGGTGTGTGCGGGGAAAGTGTGTGTGGTAGTGACAAAAATATGGTATCAGAGGCTTCTTGCGGTGCAGAAACAATGCTATGCGTTATGGTCGTTCAACCGCTGTGGCTGTGCATTCATACTTTCCACGGATTTCCCCCTCGTTCACAACCAACTATCACGAACCAGGTTGTTAATTTAGGATAATTATACACGTGAAAAGCTCATGTTTAAGTCCATTCTGTAGGTTAGGTTCGTGTTTAATTCACATGTAATTAGTATGAGGGTTGTTAAGTGAGGAGGGTAGTTAAGTATGTGAGTGTGAGGGGGTGAACACAGGTTGTGGAAGGTGAACGGTGACAGAGACAAGGCGACGCAGCCTCAAGGTGAACGGGTCTTGGATTGCCACACACCGTTTTATATCAGTTGATGATGCAGCCTGGGGTACAGAGTGGGTTTATTCATTAGTGGGAATGTTTACCTGATAACTTCCTGTGTTCTCCGGGTCATTATACATCCATATAATACATTTTTTCTTCTTTGTTTACGTCTTAGGTGATGTTATTTTGCCGGGTTTATTATGAGGTCATGTCAGGGGCTGTTGGCACGATATTGTTTATTGGAACCTGTGTGTGTGAGGCGGGGGCTGGTGTATGTGAGGGGGGGGGTGTCCTGTATGAGGGGCTGGAGGTGTCTGGTGTATGTGAGGGGGCCTGAGGTGTCCTGGTGTGTGTGGAGGCTGGAGGTGTCCTGGTGTATGTGAGGGGGCTGGAGGTATCCTGGTGTGTGTGTGTGAGGGGCTGGAGGTGTCCTGGTGTGAGGAGGGGGCTGGAGGTGTCCTGTGTATGTGAGGGGCTGGAGGTGTCCTGGGTATGTGAGGGGCTGGAGGTGTCGTGAGTGGAGGGCTGGGGGTGTCCTGGTGTATGTGAGGGGGGCTGGGGGTGTCCTGGTGTATGTGAGGGTTGGGGGTGTCCTGGCATGTGAGGGGCTGGGTGTCTGGGTGTAAGAGGGGGCTGGGTGTCCTGGTGTATGTGAGGGAGACTGGAGGTGTCCTGTGTGTATGTGAGGGGGCTGGAGGTGTCCTGGTGTCTGTGAGGGGGCTGGAGGTGTCCTGGTGTGTATGTGAGGGGCTGGAGGTGTCCTGGTGTATGTATGGGGGGGCTGGAGGTGTCCTGGTGTATGTGAGGGGCTGGGGTGTCCTGGTGTGTCTGTGAGGGGCTGGAGGTGTCTGGTGTATGTGAGGGCTGGAGGGTGTCCTGGTGTCTATGTGTGAGGGGCTGGAGGTGTCCTGGTGTATGTAGGGGGGGCTGGAGTGTCGTGGTCTATGTGAGGGGGCTGGAGGTGTCCTGGTGTATGTGAGGGGGCTGGGGTGTCTGGTGTGTGTGGGGGCTGGGGGTGTCCTGTGTATGTGAGGGGCTGGAGGTGTCCTGGTGTGTATGTGAGGGGCTGGGGTGTCCTGGTGTATGTGAGGGGGACTGGAGGTGTCCTGGTGTATGTGAGGGGGGCTGGGAGGTGTCCTGGTGTGTATGTGAGGGGCTGGGGTGTCTGTATGTGAGGGCTGGAGGTGTCCTGGTGTATGTGTGTGTGTGAGGGGGGGATATTGAAGGTGTCCTAATGTGTGTGTGTCATTTTGAACACATGAACAAAACATAACAGGTATATCTGCTGGGAGACTTAGTAACAATATTCAAATTAATTCATTTTCTCTCTAATTCTCCTTCTTGTCCCGGATTATACCTTTACATTTATTCATTTATTTTACTTTATATTTACATTATTCATTTTATTTATAAATTATTCAGTTTTTATTTTATTTTGATTTCTTTAATATTTTTATTCATATTGTCATCTTCCAAAGGTTAATTAAATCTGCTCTTGTGGTTAATTGTGGAGGACAGGTGTGGTAGTGTACAGGTGTGGAGGACAGGTGTGGTAGTGTACAGGTGTGGAGGACAGGTGTGGTAGTGTACAGGTGTGGAGGCAGGTGTGGTAGTGTACAGGTGTGGTAGTGTCAGGTGTGGTAGTGTACAGGTGGGGACAGGTGTGGTAGTGTACAGGTGTGGAGGACAGGTGTGGTGGTGTACAGGTGTGGTAGTGTACAGGTGTGGTGTGTGCAGGTGTGGAGGACAGGTGTGGTGGTGTACAGGTGTGTGGAGTACAGGTGTGGTAGTACGGAGTGTGGGTAGGTGTGAGGTAAGGTGTGGGTACAGGTGTGGTGTGCAGGTGTGGAGGACAGGTGTGGTAGGTGTACAGGTGTGGAGGGACAGGTGTGGTAGTGTACAGGTGTGGGGGACAGGTGTGGTAGTGTGGGTGTGGTAGTGTACTGGTGTGGTAGTGTACAGGTGTGGAGGACAGGTGTGGTAGTGTACAGGTGTGGTTATGTTAGGTTAGGATAGGTTTTGGTGTTCAATTGTCAGGTGAAATAGGTTTTACCATCAGAGGTGAGGTGAAGTGAGGGAGCTGTGGCACGGTGGTTAAGGTGAGGGTGAAGTGAGGTAGCTGTGGCATGGTGGTTAGGGGCGGGTTAGTTGTGGCTTAACCATGGGGCTCTGCCGTCACGCCTACTGCATCTCGGCTTCACTCACCAAGTACCACCCCTTCCTTTCTCTCCTCCTCCTCCTCTTCTCATCATCAATTACTTCCTCCTCTTTTTCTTCCTCCTGATTCTCCTCTTCTCTTTCCTCATCTTCTTCGTCCCCTCTCTCTGGTTCTCTTCTCCTCCTCCTCCTCCTCCTCCTCCTCCTCCCCCTCCTCCTCCTCCACCTCCTCCCCCACCTCCTCCTCCTCCTCCTCCTCCTCCTCCTCCTCCTCCTCCTCCTCCCTCCTCCTCCTCCTCCTCCTCCTCCTCCTCCTCCTCCTCCTCCTCCTCCCCTCTCTTTTCTTCTTCTTCTAATTCTTTTAATTCTTCCTCCTCCTCCTCCTCCTCTTCTTCTTTCACTTTTCTCAGTTGTAAACGTTTATCCCTCCAAGCTGAGGAGGAGGAAAATAGGTGTGTTGTGTGTGTGTGTGTGTGTGTGTGTGTGTGTGTGTACGAGGTGTCTGTTTTATACTTTCTTGCTAACATATACTTTTGCTATAGTTTATTCTATGCTGTTATGTTGTCTATGCTGTTATATTGTCTATGCTGTTATGTTGTCTATGCTGTTAAATACAACTGTTTCAGCAACTAAAGTCCCCCAGCACCATTCCTCATGTCACAAGGCAGTGTTATGGTGTTATGGTGTTATGGTGTGTGTTCTACGAGAGGTGTTATTTACTTCTACGTGAAGATGATGGAACTTGTTATTGTTCTTGTGTGTTTGTTATTGTTATCGGGGAGGGTGTTCTTGTATTCTCAGGTGGCGTAGTTTATGGTGGGGTTTATTCTTCTCTCTTCTCTTCTCTCCTCTTCCTTCCCTCTCCTCTCCTCCCTACCACTATCCATTTCTCTTCCCATCCCTCTCCTCTCCTCTCTTCTCTCCTCCCTCTCCTCGCCTCCTTTCTCTCCTCCTCTTCTCCCTCTCCTCTCCTCCTTTCTCCTCTCCTCCTCTTCTCCCCTCCTCCTCTCCTCCTTTTCTCTCCTCCTCTTCTCCCTCTTCTCCCCTCTCCTCCTTTTCTCTCCTCCCCTCCCTTTTCTCTCCTCCTCTTCTCCCTCTCCTCCTCCTCTTCTCTCCTCCTCTCCTTTTCTCTCCTCCCTCTCCTCCCTTCTCCTCCTCTTCTCCCTCTTCTCCCCTCTCCTCCTCTCTCCTCTCTCCCTCCTCCTCTCCTCCTCTCCTCTCCTCTCCGGTAAACACAAAACATTGTGGTACACAGAAAAAATATTCACTTTCATTTGACCTGAGATATTACTATTGACCCATCTGTATTGTTGACATTGTCCGTTATGGTGTTACGTTATGGTGTTGCGGTGTTGCGGTGTTACGTTATGGTGTTACGGTGGTGTTATTCTGTTCTTGACATAATAAACATTTCTAGGTTAATTATGCCGGCGTGTAGCATTGTTCCGTGTGTGTGTGTGTGTGTGAGTGTGAGTGTGAGTATGTGTGTGTGTGTGTGTGTGTGTGTGTGTGTGTGTGTGTGTGTGTGTGTGTGTGTGTGTGTGTGTGTGTGTGAGTGTGTGTGTGTGTGTGTGTGTGTGTGTGTGTGTGTGTGTGTGTGTGTGTGTGAGTGTGTGTGTGGTGTGAGTGTGTGAGTGTGTGTGTGTGTGTGTGTGTGTGTGTGTGTGTGTGTGTGTGTGTGTGTGTGTGTGTGTAGGATCATTTATGTTAATTAATAAGGTCAGGTATAGGATGGAGTGCACTACTAAACATCATGTTGAGATAAATAGCCAAGAACAGCAATAAGAGTCTATCATGTTAATAAGAGAAGATAATCTGAATAAATCATGTTAATAAGTTCAGGTTAGGTTCTTATAAGTTGATGGCATTCGTGAGGGGATTTAATATACCCCGCCGCCCTGGGAGTGTGGGGCGTGAGTATAGCTTTCATTGTGTCTGTCTGTTGGTGTGTAAATGAGTTGTAAATGCGATAACTCGGGTAAATAACAATGGGTTATCTTAAAATTTGTTGTGTAGTCACCACAAGCTCATCCCACAAACCAATTCAGTAATTAGTATGTTGTGTCGTCATTGTAGTGTTCTGGCCAATAGGAATTTACCTTCACACGACAGGGGACTTGAGCTACCTCTGTGAGCATCTTGTTAACGTAGGTGATGTTATGACTGGTCAGGTTAATTGGTCGGAGTAGATAGTCTAAACAGGTAAAGCCTACCTACCTCCCTAACCTACCTACCTACCTAACCTACCTCCCTAACCTACCTACCTACCTAACCTACCTCCCTAACCTACCTCCCTAACCTACCTACCTACCTAACCCTACACTCCTAACCTACCTATCAACCTACCTCCTAACCTGCCTCCTAACCTACCTAAACACTAGCAACCTACCTCCTAACCTACCTCCCTAGCCTACCTAAACTACCTAACTAACCTCCTTAACCTACCTACCTACCTAACCTACCTACCTACCTACCTAACCTACCTCCTAACCTACCTCCCTAACCTACCTACCTATCTAACCTCCCTAACCTACCTACCTCCCTAACCTACCTACCTCCCTAACCTACCTACCTCCCTAACCTACCTACCTACCTAACCTACCTACCTCCCTAACCTACCTCCCTAACCTACCTACCTACCCACCCACCCTAAACGCCTTATGATGCTTACTCATTAATAATATAGTTACTTAATAATACTCCTGCGTGTGTATCCAGCTGGTTGATAAGCCCTTCTAACCAGTCATTAAAAACTATAGAGATAATTTGATTGGGGAGAGACCGGCCAATCCTGACCTTAGCCGGATAGAGAAGAAGCCGGAGGGACACGCACTAAATAGCCGTCATTATCAAGGACCGGCAGCCAGACACCGTGGAGCCGCATAATAATCTAATTAAAATACAAAAAGCATTCTGTCCATATCAACTTTTTTCATTCGTGGTCCCAGCGAAGGTTGGTTTAATATGCAGGAGTGTGGTGGCGGTGTGGTGGAGGGCTGCGGTCGGTGGATGTGGAGGAGGGGCTGCGGTCGTTGTATGGCGGGCCGCACCTCCCAACGCCGCCGCACCTTGATATATATTCATTGGTGGTGCCTAAGTGGGTGCACGAGACGCAATGAATTGATAAAACGCTATTAA
The DNA here is from genome assembly GCF_018991925.1 of Homarus americanus. Taxonomy (NCBI): domain Eukaryota; kingdom Metazoa; phylum Arthropoda; class Malacostraca; order Decapoda; family Nephropidae; genus Homarus; species Homarus americanus. The sequence continues at coordinate 9,457 of NW_024748475.1, forward strand.
GGTTTACCTGTGTTGGTCGCTGCTGGGGTGGTTTAGGCTCCATATATCTGAATAAAACACACACACACCCTCACACACACACCCTCACACACACACACACACACACACACACACACACACACACACACACACATAATTATTCAGGACACTCGCCAACAAAAGTCATGTCGCCTCACGTGCCTCAAAATGAACCCAGAGATTCAGAAACCAGTGAATCCGAAACAGGTCTTTGAATCTCTGGGTTAATTTTGAGGCAGGTGAGTTGGGTTTATTGAGTCTCGGAACTGACTTATGCCCTGACTGGACTGACTTATACCCTGACTGAACTGACTTATGCCCTGACTGGACTGACTTATGCCCTGACTGGACTGACTTATAACCTGACTGAACTGACTTATAACCTGACTGGACTGACTTATACCCTGACTAAATCGACTTATACCTGGGCTTTGACTTTGACTTTCACCCAACCCTTTGACTTCACCCAACCCTTTGACTTCACCCAACCCTTTGACTTCACCTAACCCTTTGACTTCACCTAACCCTTTGACTTCACCTAACCCTTTGACTTCACCCAACCATCACAACCTAACCCCTTTGACTTCACCCTTTCACTTCACCTAACCCTCACACCCTTCTTCTCACTTAAACGCAACAATTACATCAATTACCGGGCTATGTGGTTGTGCTGCCTCATACTGGTTCAGTTCTAAAGAGATGGCAGTACCAGTAGACGTGTGTGTGTGTGTGTGTGTGTGTGTGTGTGTGTGTGTGTGTGTGTGTGTGTGTGCATGTGCGTGTGTGTGTGTGTGTGTGTGTGTGTGTGTGTGTGTGTGCACTATGCCTCCCCACACACACACACACCTATTCAGTGTAACATTAGACAAACAATAGGCAGTAGATGATGCCATCAGTAATTACAAACTCCCAGAATATAATTAGCCCTACTTACAACCTTCACTTTAGTATTTATAAGTAACAACAAGTATGAGATTCCTTATACTCTACTTATACCTTCATAGTGGATAAGTATAGGTATATGATGAATTCTCTGTACTCTACTTAAACCTTTGTAGTGGATATGTATAAATTGTAGGTACTGTAGTAAGTTAAGTATATAAGTGAGGGTAAAGTGTGGTGGTGATGGTGGTGGTGGTGGTGGTGGTGATAGAGTGGTTGTGGTGTGGTGGTGACGGTGGTTGTGGTGACGGTGGTTGTGGTGACAGTGGTGATGGCGGTGGTGGTGATGGCGGTGGTTGTGGTGACGGTGGTGGTGGTGGTGGTGGTGACGGTGGTTGTGGTGACGGTGGTGGTGGTGGTGGTGGTGGTGGTGGCGGTGGTGGTGGTGGTGACGGTGACGGTGGTGGTGGCGGTGGTGACGGTGGTGTGGTGGTGGTGGTTGTGGTGACGGTGGTGGTGGTGGTGACGGTGGTTGTGGTGGGTGGTGACAGTGGCGGTGGTGACAGTGGCGGTGGTGACAGTGGCGGTAGGTGGTGACGGTGGTGGTGGTGGCGGTGGTGGTGGTGGTGACGATGTGGTGGTGGCGCTGGTGGTGGTGGTGACGGTGATGTGGTGGCGGTGATGGTGGCGGTGGGTGGTGACGGTGGTGTGTGTGGTGACGAGTGGCGGTGGTGGTGACGGTGGCGGTGGTGTGGTGGTGACGGTGGTGGTGACGGTGGTGGTGACGGTGGTGGTGGTGGTGACGGTGGTGGTGGTGGTGACGGTGACGGTGGGTGGTGGGTGGTGGTGTGGTGGTGACGGTGGTGGTGACGGTGGTGGTGGCGGTGGTGGTGGGTGGTGGTGGTGGTGGTGGCGGTGGTGGTGGTGGTGGTGACGGTGGTGGTGACGGTGGTGGTGGGTGGCGACGGTGGTGGTGGCGGTGGCGACGGTGGCGGCGGCAGCAGGTGATCAAATGATACTGGGCAGTGCGTCCTGCTGGCTGCCGTTACCTGACCACCCTGCTACTACCCTCCCTCCACTCTCCTGTGTCTCCTCCACCGTCTCTCCCTCCCTCACCTGTGTCTCTCCCCGTCATCTCCTCACGTGTCTCCTCCACCGTCCTCTCCTCCCCTCACCCCTGTGTCTCCTCCACCGTCACTCCCTCCCTCACCTGTGTCTCCTCCGTCACTCCCTCACCCTGTGTTCCACCTCCACTTCCCTCCCTCACCCTGTGTCTCCTCCACCGCCCCCTCACCCTGTGTCTCCAGTACCTCTCCCTCACCCTGTGTCTCCTCCACCGTCACTCTCCCCTCACCCTGTGTCTCCTCCACCGTCACTCTCCCCTCACTCGTGTCTCCCTCCACCGTCACTCTCCCCTCACCCTGTGTCTCCCCTCCACCATCCTCTCCCCTCACCTGTGTCTCCTCCACCGTCTCTCCCCTCCCCTCACCCTGTGTCTCCTCCACCATCCTCTCCCTCACCCTGTGTCTTCTCCCACCATCACTCTCCCCTCACCCTATGTCTTCTCCACCGTCACTCTCCCTCACTGTGTCTCCTCACCATCCTCCTCCCTCCCTCATCTCCTCCACCGTCACTCTCCCCCACCTGTGTCTCCTCCACCGTACTCTCCCTCCTCACCCTGTGTCTCCTCCCACCGTCCTCTCCCTCACCCCTGTGTCTCCTCCACCATCACTCTCCCCTCACCCTGTGTCTCCTCCACCATCCTCTCCCTCCCTCACCCTGTGTTCCTCCATCCTTCTCCTCACCTGTGTCTCCTCCCACCATCCTCTCCCTCACCTGTGTCCTCCTCCACCGTCCTCTCCCTCACCCTGTGTCTCCTCCACCGTCACTCTCCCTCACCCTGTGTCTCTCTCCACCGTCCTCTCCCTCACCCTGTGTCTCCTCCACCGTCACTCTCCCTCCCTCACCCCTTGTGTCTCCTCCACCGTCACTCTCCCTCCCCTGTGTCTCCTCCACCGTCCTCTCCCTCACCCTGTCTCTCCTCCACCGTCCTCTCCCTCCCTCACCCTTGTGCTCCTCCCGTCCTCTCCCTCCCTCACCCTGTGTCTCCTCCACATCACTCTCCCTCACCCTGTGTCTCCTCCACCCGTCACTCTCTCCCCTCACCCTGTGTCTCCTCCACCCTTCTCTCCCTCACCCTGTGTCTCCTCCACCGTCACTCTCCCTCCTCATGTGCCTCCACCGTCACTCTCCCTCCCTCACCCTGTGTCTCCTCCACCGTACTCTCCCTCACCCTGTGTCCTCCACCGTCACTCTCCCTCACCCTGTGTCTCCACCGTCACTCTCCCTCACCCCTGTGTCTCCTCCACCGTCACTCCTCCCTCCCTGTGTCTCCTCCACCGTCACTCTCCCTCACCTGTGTCTCCTCCACCGTCACTCTCCCTCCCTGCCTGTGCTCCTCCCGTCCTCTCCCTCACCCTGTGTCTCCTCCACCGTCACTCTCCCTCACCCTGTCTCCTCCACCGTCCTCTCCCCTCACCTGTGTCTCTCCCCATCCTCCTCCCCCCTCACCCTGTGTCTCCTCCACGTCCTCTCCCTCTCCCTCACCCTGTGTCTCTCACCCATCCTCCTCTCCTCACCGTGCCTCCTCACCGTCACTCTCCCTCCCTCACCCTGTGTCTCCTCCACCGTCACTCTCCCTCACCCTGTGTCTCCTCCGTCACTCTCCTCCACCCTATGTCTCCTCCACCGTCCTCTCCCTCCCCTCACCCTGTGTCTCCTCCACCGTCCTCTCCCCCCTCACCCTGTGTCTCCACCGTCACTCCCTCACCTGTGTCCTCCACCGTCCTCTCCCTCCCCTCACCCTGTGTCTCCCTCACCGTCCTCTCCTCTGTGTCCTCCACCGTCACTCTCCCTCACCCTGTGTCTCCTCCACCGTCCTCTCTCCCTCACCCTGTGTCTCCTCCACCGTCACTCTCCCTCACTCACCCTGTGTCTCCTCCATGTCATCCTCTCACCCTGTGTCTTCTCCACCGTCACTCTCCCTCACCCCATGTCTCCTCCACCGTCCTCTCCCCTCACCCTGTGTCTCCTCCACCGTCACTCTCCTCCCTCACCCCTGTGTCTCCCTCCACCGTCACTCTCCCTCCCTCACCCTGTGCTCCTCCACCGTCACTCTCCCTCACCCTGTGTCCCTCCACCGTCACTTCCTCCCCTCACCCGGGTCTCCTCCACCGTCCTCTCCTCCCTCACCCTGTGTCTCCTCCACGTCACTCTCCCTCACCCTGTGTCTTCCCTTCCTCCCTCTCACCCTGTGTCTCCTCCACCGTCACTCTCCCTCACCCCTGTGTCTTCCACCGTCACTCTCCCTCACCCCTGTGTCCTCCACCGTCACTCTCCCTCACCCCACCCTCCACCGTCTCCCTCACCTGTTCTCCACGTCACCCCTCCCGTCCTCCACCGTCACCTCCCTCACCCCGTCTCCTCCACCGTCACTCTCTCCCTCACCCTGTGTCTCCTCCACCGTCACTCCCTCACCCCTGTGTCTCCCCTCTCACCCTGTGTCTTCTCCACCGTCCCTCCCCTCACCCTGTGTCTCCTCCACCGTCACTCTCCCTCCCTCACCCTGTGTCTCCTCCACCGTCACTCTCCCTCACCCTGTCTCCCTCCACCGTCACTCTCCCTCCCCCCCCCCCCCCACCTGTGTCTCCCCCCGTCCTCTCCCCACCCCCCCTCCCCCACCCTGTGTCTCCTCCACCGTCACTCTCCCTCACCCTGTGTCTCCTCCACGTCCTCTCCCTCACCCTGTTCCTCCACCATCACTCTCCCTCACCCTGTGTCTCCTCCACCGTCCTCTCCTCACCCTGTGTCTCCTCCACCGTCACTCTCCTCCCCACCCTGTGTCTCCTCCACCGTCACTCTCCTCACCCTGTGTCTCCTCCACCGTCACTCTCCCTCACCCTGTGTCTCCTCCACCGTCACTCTCCCTCCCCACCCGCTCCTCCACCTCCCTCACCCTGTGTTCCTCCACCGTCACTCTCCCCTCACCCCGGTCTCCTCCACCGTCACTCTCCCTCACCCCCTCACTCCTCCTCACCCTGTGTTCTCCTCCACCGTCACTCTCCCTCACCCTGTGTCTCCTCCACCGTCACCTCCTCCCTCACCCTGTCTCCTCCGCCCTCCCCACCCCGTCTCCTCCACCGTCACTCTCCCTCACCCGGTCTCCCGTCACTCTCCCTCACCCTGTGTCTCCACCGTCACTCTCCCTCACCCCCCTGGTCTCCTCCACCGTCACTCTCCCTCACCCTGTGTCCTCCACCGTCACTCTCCTCCCCACCCTGTGCTCCTCCCCTCCTCCTCACCCCGTCTCCTCCACTCATCTCCCTCACCCTGTGTCTCCTCCACCGTCCTCTCCCTCACCCTGTGTCTCCTCCACCGTCACTCTCCCTCCCTCACCCTGTGTCTCCCTCCACCGTCCTCTCCTCCCTCACCCTGTGTCTCCTCCACCGTCCTCTCCCTCCCCCCTGTGTCTCCTCCACCGTCCTCTCCCTCCCTCACCCTGTGTCTCCTCCACCATCACTCTCCCCTCACCCTGTGTCTCCCTCCACCGTCACTCTCCCTCACCTGTGTCTCCTCCACCGTCCTCTCCCTCCCTCACCCTGTCTCCTCCACCGTCCTCTCCCCCTCACCCCTGTGTCTCCCTCTGTCCTCCCCACCCTGTCTTCTCCACCTCCTCTCCCTCCCCTCACCCTGTGTCTCTCCACCGTCCTCCCTCACCCCTGTGTCTTCTCCACCGTCACTCTCTCCTCACCCTGTGTCTCCTCCACCGTCACTCTCCCTCACCCTGTGTCTCCTCCACCGTCCTCTCCCTCACTCTGTGTCTCCTCCACCGTCACTCTCCCTCACCCTGTGTCTCCTCCACCAATCACTCTCCCCACACCTGTGTCCTCCACCGTCCTCTCCCTCCCTCACCTGTGTCTCCTCCACCGTCCTCTCCCTCACCCTGTCTTCTCCACCATCCTCTCCCTCACCTGTGTCTTCTCCACCGTCCTCTCCCTCACCCTGTGTCTCCTCCACCGTCACTCTCCCTCCCTCACCCCTGTCTCCTCCACGTCCTCTCCCTCCCTCACCCCTGTGTCTCCTCCCCTAACACCCCTCACCCCCCCCCTCTACCAGAACTTGACTATATAAAATTGTCACACATGATTGACTTGGATAAGGTCGATAAAATAACCCACAAGAGATGATAAACCGGGCACCAAGTGTGTTATAAGACAACCTAACCTAACCTAACCAAACCTAAACCAAACCTAAACCTAACCTAACCAAACCTAACCCTAAACCTACCCTAACCTAAAGCCAAACCTAAAACCAAACCTAACAAGCCTAACTATCCTAACCTAAACCAAACCTAACCTGGACCACGTGAGGCCCAGGTTAGTTAGCCATGTTGTGTGTAGGTTGTTATTACTACACAGTTTGCCTCATTAACCTTTATAAACAATTACTTGGCGGAAAAAGTACACACCTGTAATTTGTTGTACCTGCAGGTCTGGCTCACTCCTCTGGCTCATTCATGTATAAAGGTATTGGGTTTCTTTTCTATTTTTTTTCTGTTTCGTCTTTATTCTCTCTCTCTCTCTCTCTCTCTCTCTCTCTCTCTCTCTCTCTCTCTCTCTCTCTCTCTCCTCTCTCTCTCTCTCTCTCTCTCTCTCTCTCTCTCTCTTGATTGATTGATTGATTGATTTGGTTCTGTTCTAATGTTTTTGTTTGCTCTTGTTTGTGTGTATTTGCTCGTGTGTTTGTAAAAGCGACTTGATATTTGTTTACTGTTGAAACAAGTAGTGATTTGTGGAGAGGGAGGGAGGAAGGGAGGATGAGAATGAGAGGATAGAAAGAGGGAAGGGAGAGGAGGAGAAGAAATATGGACGGACTCACCCACAGTATGGGAGGAAGTGCCAAGTTGTAATGCCAGTAAGGGGTAGGGCCAGCAGGAACAGGGGTAATACTAGGAAAAAAGGCTCTACCAGAGAACAAACTTGAGAAAGGTGGCATGTGTGTACTGTCAGGGTGGCACTGTCCAGGGTGGCACTGTCAGGGTGGCACTGTCCAGGAGTGTCACTGTCAGGGTGGCACTGTCAAGGGTGGCACTGTTCAAGGTGTCACTGTTCAGGGTGGCACTGTCCAGGAGTGTCACTGTCCAGGGTGGCACTGTCAGGGTGTCACTGTCCAGGTGGCACTGTCAGGTGTCACTGTCCAGGGTGTCACTGTCCAGGGTGTCACTGTCCAGGGTGGCACTGTCAAGTGTCACTGTCCAGGGTGTCACTGTCAGGGTGGCACTGTCCTAGGTGTCACTGTCCAGGGGTGTCACTGTCCAGGGTGGCACTGTCCAGGTGTCACTGTCCAGGGTGTCACTGTCAGGGTGGCACTGTCCAGGGTGGCACTGTCCTGGGTGTCACTGTCCAGGGTGTCACTGTCCAGGGTGGCACTGTCTGGTGTCACTGTCCAGGTGTCACTGTCCAGGGTGGCACTGTCCAGGGTGTCACTGTCCAGTGTCACTGTCCAGGGTGGCACTGTCCAGGGTGGCACTGTTCAGGTTGGTACTTTTCATGTGTTACTGTTCCAGGTGTCACTGTTCAGGTGTCACTGTCCAGGGTGGCACTGTCTAGGTGTCACTGTTCGGGTTGGTACTTTCCATAGTGTTACTGTTCAGGTGTCACTTCTTCCCAAGGTGTCACTGTTTGGTTGGTACTTTCCATGGTGTCACTGTTCAGGGTGTCACTGTTCAGGGTAGCACTGTTCAGGGTGTCACTGTTCAGGGTGTCACTGTTCAGGGTGGCACTGTCTAGGGTGTCACTGTCCAGGGTGTCACTGTTCAGGTGTCACTGTCCAGGGTGGCACTGTCCAAGGTGTCACTGTCCAGGGTCACTGTCCAGTGTCACTGTTCAGGTGTCACTGTCCAGGGTGTCACTGTCCAGGTGGCACTGTCCTGGGTCACTGTCCACCGTTCAGGCACTGTCCTGTGTCACTGTTCAGGGTGCACTGTCCAGGGTGGTTCAGGGTGGTACTGTCCCAGGTGGCACTGTCCTGTCACTGTTCAGGGTGGCACTGTCCAGGGTGTCACCTCGTTCAGGTGTCACTGTTCAGGCACCTGTCTAGGTGTCACTGTTCAGGGTGTCACTGTCCCAGGGTGGCACTGTCCAGGTGAGTCACTGTTCGGGTTGGTACTTTTCCATAGTGTTACTGTTCAGGGTGTCACTGTCCAGGGGTGGCACTGTCCAGGTGTCACTGTCCGGTGTCACTTTCCATAGTACATGTCCAGGGTCACTGTCCGTGTCACTGTTAGCAATTCTCCATAGGTCACTGTCCAGGTCACTGTCTGGTGGCACTGTCCAGGGTGTCACTGTTCAGGTGTCACTGTTCAGGTTGCACTTCTAGTGTCACTGTCTAGGGTGGCACTGTTCAGGGTGGCACTGTCCAGGGTGTCACCGTCCCGGGTGTCACTGTTCAGGTTGGTACTTTACCACCGTTCAGTGTCACTCAACCCAGCAGGTAGCATCGTCCAGGTGTCACTGTTCAGGTGCTCACTGTTCAGGGTGGCACTGTCCAGGTGCACTGTTCAGGTAGACCAGTGGCACTGTCCGGCGATGTTCAGTGTGGTAGAGCAGGTCAAAATGTTCAGGGTGTCACTTCAGGGGTCATCTAGGTGTCAATGAGTGTCACGTCCAGGTGCAGAAAGCCCACTCAGGCAGGTAATTTCCATGCTAGTGTTGCTCTCAGGGTGACAGAGGTCACCGTCAGGGGGACCGTGGGTGTCAGGGTGGCAACAGGGTGCAAGTGCACTATTAGGGGTGGAAAGCCAACAGAGAGTGCATCTAGGGGCACCGGAGGCAGATGTGACATATGGTGTTGTCAAGGGTGCAGCCAGGTGGTGGCATGTCAGGGGGGTGCACGGAGTCCAATTACGGGCGTCAATGAGGTGGACAGGTGACCAGTGCGGCAGGGTTAAGGGGAACGTACATGGAGGTGCTAAGGGGGAGGTGAACAGAGGGAGGCCATTAGGGGAAAAAGGAGGGAGGTGACAGGAGAGAGCCAACATGGGTTAGGGGAGGTGTGACAGGAGAGCATCAGGGGGTGAGGGGAGGACAGGAGAGTGCATATGGGTGTAGGAGGACAGGGAACAGAGAGCCATTAGGGGGTGGTGAGGTGTGTGACAGGAGAGGCTAGGTGAGGTGGACAGGAGAGTGCCATTAGGTGTGGGTGAGGTGAGAAGTGAGAAAAGTGCCATTAGGCAGGAGAGGGTGACAGGGAGAGTGCCATTAGGTAAGGGGAGGACAGGAGAGTGCTATTAGGGGGGTGAGGCAGGAGAGCCATTAGGGGGGGTGAGGGGGAGGTGTGACAGGAGAGTGCCATTAGGGGGTGAAGGGGAGGTGACAGGAGAGTGCCATTAGGGGTAAGGAGGATGTGAGAGTGCCATTAGGGGGTGAGGGGTGAGGTGACAGGGAGAATGCCATTAGGGGTAGGGGAGGTGACAGGAGAGTGCCATTACAGGGGGGGTGGAGGTGTGAAGGGGTGGGGGTGGGGAGGTGGACAGGGAGAGAGTGCCATTAGGGGGTGAGGGTGAGGTGACAGGGAGTGCCATTAGGGGGTGAGGGTAGGGTGACAGAGAGTGCCATTAGGGGTGAGGGAGAGGTGAGACAGGAGAGTGCCATTAGGGGGTGAGGGTGAGGTGTGACAGGAGAGTGCCATTAGGGGGTGAGGTGAGGTGTGACAGGAGAGTGCCATTAGGGGGTGGGGGAGGTGCTGACAGGGAGGTGCAGGGGTGAGGGTGAGGTGTGACAGGGAGGTGTGGGGGTGAGGTGAGGTGTGGGCAGGAGAGTGCCATTAGGGGTGAGGTGAGGTGAGTTGTTGTCGGGAAGAAGGAAACGTCACAAAGTTTGGAGGTCAGGAAAAGGTGGCCAGTGACACATTGATTATGGGAAGGTGACACAGGCCGAGTAGGAGGCTCTGGGGCAGCACAAACCAACTTTGGTCTCCCCCCCCCCCCCCCCCCCCTCTCTCTCACCTCAGGGTTCCCATAAAGTGTTAAGTCAGTGGCGTGAATCTGTGCAACGTCTTATGCTTGAGGTGCTAATTTGAAAGGGGTTAGGTGAGAAGCTAGGGGACCCACACCGCGGCCCCCCCCCTCTACCTCTCCTCTCCTCTCCGTTCTCTCTCCCTTGCTCTCTCCAAGCCCTCTCTCTCTCCCTCCCTCCTCCCAACCTCCGGCCACTCCCTCCTACCTCACCACCTCCACAGTCCGTCGATGTTTGCCTTCTTATTGTCTTCTCGCCTCACCTCACCTCATAACATTCCGCCTCATTTAACATAAATTTGAAACGACCCTAAAAACATTACCGTATCTTGAACCCTAACCTAACCTGACCTAATCTAACCTCCACCCGACCTGACACGGAACTGGACCTGACCTGACCTGACTAACATCTAATTCTTTCAACTAGTTTTGACTGGAGATTACCCACGTTATCAAAAATTAGATCACTTGAAATTACCCTCCCCACAGTTTGTTTCACCTGAATTAACACTCTATAACGCTATCGAGGGTTAATAAGTTAGATTAATGTTAGTGAAACAGCTGAGTGCATGGGGAGAAATAAGCGGGGTGTCTAATCTTCAGGGCATCCCATCATCTAGAGACAAAAATCTGTGGTTACTTCCCAAATCAGATTACATATAGCAGCGATTTAAGGATTTTTTCCCTCGATTCAACCTTCTAATCTGTTAGAGATGCAATTCCCCCCCCTCCTCCCCCCTCCAAAATCTGATGGTCTGATTTCCATCATAAAGCAATCGGAGACTCGTCCAGGGTCCTTAGAATTGATTTACATTAACTCCTCTCTCTCCCCCCCCCCCTCAAGTGCGGTGTCAAGAGAGCGTTTCAAGACTAAGGTCGAGTCATATTGTAAATGTGACTCCATTTGTTTACTCCTAGTTATCGCCCCCGTAGTTAGTATTGGTAAACGTATTCTTCTATTATAGTCTCGGTAAATCTGTCGCCATTTTTTTCCACATAGTTATGTTGATGTAAGTAATTTATCCTTAATCGAGTCACTGTGTAAATCTGACGCCATTTTGTTTTATTCAACTAGATTCCTCCTAATTGGTGTAAATAAAATATCTAATGCAATCCCGGTCAAATGTAAATATGCGCCATTTTGTTTCCGTTCCTAAGTCAGTTATGTTAGTGTAAATAAATTTATCCTTTAATCTATAGTCTCTGTGTTAAGATGCCGCCATTTTGTATCTCGTTGCACAGTAGGTTAGACAGAGATTTACCTGGGTTCTCATGTCACCTTAATGAGGAGTTGTGAAGGCTCCTTAGAGAATGATGGTCCTGGTTACCTGTTGGTTCATAGTTAACCTGTTTGTTACCATTAGTGTCACATCATGTTACTAGTGTTGCGCATTTGCATACCGAGTCAAAAGCTGCGATGGGTCCACGTTGTGTTACAGAGTATAGTCTTGCGTATTTAAGATTACTTGAAACAGCGCATTTATAAGGAGCTACTGTGGGTTAAGACAATGAATAGTATTATATTTAGGGTTACTGTAAAGCGTAGTGTTACGTGTGAAGTGTTACGCCGTGAAGTGTTACGTAGTTACATGTCCATGATGACTTGACCCCAATTACCAATGGGTGAAAGTACTACAAAAATCTACGCACTCAATGGATAAAGTCATCGTACTAAGGGAGAAGCCATATACCCAAATGGAAACCATCGCACTAAAGATACCTTGTAAAATAATAACAATGAAAATAGTATAGAAAAACAGTAATAATATAGTAAATAGTAATAAATAATCGTATTAGTAGAATAGTGGTGACGGTATTAGATATTAGAAGAAGTAGTAGTAGATGTGGTGACCTGTGGCAAGTACAGCAGTAAGTATTAGTAAGATATGTAGACAATAACATACATATTTTAGTTTATAATATTAGTTACGGTCAAGTTTAGTTTATACCAAAGCGATATACTGTTGAGGTTAACTTGACTTTGTTCAGATAAACCTGAAACAAACCGTAACTAAAGACACAAAACCGAGGCTTAGCCCCTCGAGTCGCAGGTGACGTCATGAACAGCGAACTCCACATAAAATAGCGGCCAACGTGAACGGCGACGGTGTAGGCCTTCCACCTTCCCCTCACCACCCCGCACCTCCACAACCGCTCCTACACTCCCACACATTAAAATCAACCGCATCTATGTTAAATGATAATACAAACCCACTATTATAACAAGGCTCATCTATTTATCACCAGCAGGAGGTCCTGGTCAGGTCACTACTAAGGTACAGCAGATGCATTTATTATTTAATCTTGTCACACAGCTAGCATAATAAAAGCCCCAACTCATCCTGCGCAAAAACAAGAGACTTCACAAGGGTCAGTATAACTAACCCCGTGGTCAGGATATTATGGCACTGAATGTTACACAGCATTTCAATTACATTATTTGTTTAGTTCTATGAAATCTATTCAAAAAAGTGATACAGGCGTGTGAGGCAGTATGTCTGGCCTCACACTTGTTATTCATTTACGTGGGGGTATTCAGCACATTGCGTATTTGGTTCTGTACATGAGAACTGATATGATTATAACTGCAAAAATGGATACAATCTTAATATGTCAGCTATTCACATTTAGATGAAGTGTTGTATTTCACACACAGTGTGCATGGACCTGTCCCTAAAGGTTCTATCTTTACACAAGTCGAGATTTAAGCGTATGGCCCATATGTCTGGCCACACACTTTACTTTTAGTCTTGTTCATCTACTTGAGGAATACAACTACTGCCAAGTACTTATCCAACACCCAATCTAGCAGTAACAACATCACCTAGTGATCTTGTTACTTGCTCATATACATGTTTCAATTGATACATCTCATAGTAAACTATGGATCGAATAATTGCCTGTTTGCACTTGTCTACTGCATCAAATTCATCAACCTAAGTTCTTTCCCAACTACAGTTTAAGGAGTTCTTTTGCAGACCAAATTGTATTCAACATGTTTTGTTTAGCGAGGCACCAACTCTGTATGTTCTTTGAGGCCCACAGAGAGGTCCACAACAGTTGACCCTGACACCTCAACAAAGGCACTCATGTTTAAAGTCTGGCTTCATATACCAAAAGCGAAACAACTTGAAGTCGAGGACCAAACAAGTAGCATAGATAAAAAAATCAGTGATGATGAGACTGATCAGCGACAGTGTTTCAATGAATTAAACAGCAGAGTATGGCAACTAATTCAGCTTCAGAGTGGATGCCAAGTTGTTAATTCACTCCTTTGTCAATTATATTACCGTCAGGATGAGTCACAACAATAGCACTCCAGCCCCACTCCCACACAGACGAAGAGATCCATCAAAATAGATGGTCTTGTGATAATATCATCAGCTACAGTGTGAGCGTTCAAAAGAGCCCAGTTTGAAGTGATTGGAGATAAACACTTATATATAATAATCTTTTTAACGGATATGATAAAAAGTCGATATCGAAGTAAATGAGATAGAGATAAAGAGAGAAATAAGATAAGAGGAGAAAACAAACACACGATAATAAAGAAACACCACAAGAACACCGCTGTACATATACACACCTGTTACAAGTCCGACCTCCACAGTGAGTCTTGAACCTCGACATTACACCTGAACTTCGAATCGTACACTTAGGTCCCCTGATGGCCCACAGTATTTGAGTACATTTGTTCAGAAGCCATCCATTTGAACAATTCAGTAGTTTCCCAGTCATTTTCTCGAGTAATTTAGCACCGGTTGTGGTAAAGTATATCCAACCCAACCCTTAACCATTTATGTTTAGAGATGAACATATCAGAACCGCTTGAACACAAAGTACAGGTTGGAGTCATACCATATCCTGCAGTGTTCCAATTATTTTAAGGTGTTCGGTTACCTTGATATGTTCCAAGGTGTTACAAGGTGTTCGGTTTCCTTTATCTCCCTCTTTACGGACACTTAGTACAATTGTCGTTGTATTCCCACTGTCTCTATGGCTGGTCCTTAAATCAAACTTTTTAATCAGCTTAAAATTAGATTCAATCTTTAGGTAATGACTGTATCTGTGTTATGACTGGCTTTAGGGTTGGAGTGTGTATTAGACTGGCAGTGGTACAGTTGTATGGAGCGACAGTGACTGTTATGTTGACTGTGATGGTGATGATGACTATGGTTGGGTCACACACACACACCACATTCCCAGTCTGACTCACTCTATCATTATCCTCTTGTCCACCACCTGCCTTTACCTCACCTCTCACTCCTCTCCTTAACACCACCTACTTTACCTCACCTCTCAACACTCCCTCTCCTTAACACCACTTGCTTTACCTCACCTCTCACCACTCCCTCCTGTGCCCACCACCCTTTCCTCCTCCTCTCCTTAACACCACCCTGCTTTACCTCACCTCTCCACCTTGCCCTATACCTGCCATACAACAGCCTTCGCCCGCTGACAGACTGAGACCCTAGAAGTGTAGCGAGGTACAGCCCACACTATGGTGCTAACATTAAATTATTAAAACACTGCAAGTATATATGAAGCTCTGATAGATGACCACACACTGATCTCTTCATGTGAAGAAAAGTTGATCAAGCTCGAAAAAAAGTAAAATAAAGCCTGAATTATCCTGGATATCCATGAACACTAGAGTACTTAATATGAGAAAGAACTAGGTATACCCAGTGTTAAAGATAGAATAATTGAAGTCAACCTCATATTAGCCCTGAGACTTGGTGATCCTGATAGCATTGTGTTTATAATTGTAGACTGCATATCCTTGCAGGACTAGTGAATGGATCAAACTACAACTGTCTCATTTTGAACATCTATTTGTCTTCATTTCTGCTATCCTTTCTATTTGCTCAGTTTGTTTATTTTTATTTATTTATCTCCATCTCATATTTATCATTATTATCTGTTCCTATTTATTTACTTTTCTATTTTTTTTTTATTTAATTTCTCTCTTTATCTCTATCCATCTTTATTATTTCCTCCTAATTCCTTATCCTTACAATTATCAGTATTTTCCTCCTCCTATTATTCCAATCTCATTATCTTAATTATAATTTGGTACAGGTAATAATTGCTATTATTTTCCTTCTACAGGTGAGTTGTGGATCGTGTGTGACGGATTGAGGTAACCTTAAAATAAAGTACATATATTGGTGTTTTTCCGGGTTGTGTAATGACGATGTTTCAAGTTACTACGTGATTGACTGTTTTTGTTACTTTTTTTTGGGGGGTTGTATAATAGTGATGCCGATGTACAATGTTACATTTTTTCGGGTTGTGTAATGGTGATGCTTCAACTTCTACTGTGTAAGTGACTGTTTTTACGTTTCTTTTATTTTCCGGGTTGTATAATGGTGATGCTTCAAGTTACTGTATGAGTTTCTGATGTTACGTTTTAGCAATACGTAACTT